>NC_056739.1:1636354991-1636367491 GCF_019279795.1 Protopterus annectens | reverse complement strand
AACAAAGCATTACAAAGGAATGAAAAGGGAGACACCAGCAATGCCTGTATTATGTAGTGGTGTTGTCCTATGTAATATCAACACTCCCTCAGACAGACATGTGTCATTCATACACTCAAACATTTGTACATTGGCCATATACTTCACTCTGTGCATGTTATTTACATTAACACAACAGTTCCTGTCTAATTATTATGTGAGAACAGTACTCTTGCAAGGTGCTGTGTGTGATATCATCATCATGATAAAGGTAAATGGGGTAACCATAGAGGGACTGGTAGTGTTGTGTGTACAATGGAGTCATCCACATCACGTGTATCTGGAACATTTAGGAGTCATGTGCATACTAGGATCATGCACCTGAGAGACAGGGGTGAGGACAACTGGAGTATGTTGTGATGCATATTAAAAGGATTACATGTTTCCAGTGGGCACATGTGTGAAATGGACAGCTATGTTTGGGGCAAATGTTGTTATACGAACTGATTGGCCTTTTGTTTCCATAGGGTGAGAGTGGGATGTGAGGGAAGGAGAATAGGTATGCTCGTGGAGGATAGGTAGGGTAGAATGACAGACAAGACAGCATGCAGGATCGGTATTTGACACATGTGGGTGGATACACTTCAGACAGGGAGGGGTGTTCGGCATTCACAAGCCCATGAGCCCCCAGATGGAAACAATGGGACGGAGGTCTCCAGCCATGGGCAGCCACCACTGCACCAAAACAGCTGCAAAGGTGGCAGTTCTATGGGCTGTCTAGGAGGGGCAGCCTCACCCTGTAAATGTGACACTCTGCCCTTTAGCTGGCATATCTGGCCTCAAAACCCCTTATTGAGCCCCCTGCACACCACGTCCAGGACTGTACGACAGTGGACATGTTCCTGTCTGGACCTGCTCCCAGGGGGGATAAGCCCTATCCTCAGTAGCGGTACCACCAGAAGGTGGTGCAGAGCCAACAGAGGTAGAGGTCCAAGGCTGGGCCCCAGATGCACTGGTGCCAGTGCCATGGCCAGCTGAAGTGGGACATGAGGTTCTGCCGGGACCTCCAAACCCATACAGCCTATGGTGTTGCAGTTTAAACACAGATATGGCTTAGTATTAGTCAACAGAATTCAGCATTACTTATAACAGCATGCATAGATATGACCATCAACCCAACACAACAGATGGTATACATTTGCAGAGGGAGCACAACACATGCATATATACTGCATGACATCTGTACAAAGTGTAGAAGATTTGTGACTGCAGCTATGAACAATGGCCCATTATTGGCATGTCACTGAGAACCCCAGACAGTGTCTTTCATACCACTGTTTCATGTGACATATGTCCAGTCAGGGATGCGATGGCAGTAACTCATCACTATCACCATGTACTGGCTGCAATCCTCACACTATGCTCCTGCTGTTCACAGATGTGTGTTCAGTGTGTAACACAGAAAACAAATGATTCCACACACTAACCAGTCCACAGATGACCCTACAGATGGGGGTCCCTCACAAACAGAGCACTGTCTTGTCAGTTTTAAAACATGCAGAATAGCCTTTACCATGCATAACTTGCTAAACAGGCAGTAGTCTCAATGAAGCATAGCTACACGTACATGCTGTAGTCATGTCTGGCACATCACCCTCCTGTCTTTAGGCTATTACCCACTGTGTATGTTGTTTGAGGAACATACATATATTATCTGTGATGCTGTTTACCAAACACCATATCCAGGTACCACTCACAGCAACTGTCATGGGCAAACACCAACATGATGTTCCTAGATATTGTACTGTGTTTTCCATGCGAATGGCTATGGGAACATCATCACAGCTGTTCCACATGAAATCAGCTAGAGGAGGACTGCAATAGGTGCAGAGGCCATCATCTGATCATGACCATCACTTACAATACACAAGCTCCTGCTGAGCAGGTGTACACCTCCACATCCACCAGAGAGTGCGTGGGAGCGACAGACAAAGGCAAAGTACATCAGAGAAGGGCTTGGAGACTAAAACCTAAGCATCATCTGTCACACACCTACCAGTACAGGGGTTCAACCCCCTGACTGACTAGTCATTACTATTACAAGTGCATGCAGTTACTCCATGTGCCACAAAGCTGATATGTTGGTGTTCTGTAAGAACATATATGTGTGTTGGTGAGTGACATCTGCAACAGAGATAAAGTAGACATACATTAGGTGTAGCACACATGGCTGTCCACATGAACGGATGTCATTGTCAACACAACCACACTCTCTAATGGACTCACATTGACACTCTTTGCCAGGCCTACAAATACACTCCCAAACTACTTAGTTTGCCACACTGCAGTCATGCACAGGTACTACATGCACCACAGGGGATATCCGGAGGTTCTATGGGCTAGGGCATGTGAACATGTTTGACATCTGTCAGTATGCCAGTGGGAGTTATACTGGAAGTGACTGTGGTTGGGAGCATCATACCCCACACGCAGACACAAGGTGCCAGTACTGACATGCATGTGTGCATTGCTTCATGGGTGTGTAGTGGTTGGCTGTGCAAGATGGCTGTACACGGCTGGCTGAGGGGTAATCATTGGCATCATGCCACCCGACAATGGTGTGCAGTGTGGTACTGGGGTGTAATGTCTGCAATGTCCCACACAGATGGGTATTGTATGAACTGTCCTGATATCCTGGTTACCATTGTGTATGGCCATAGCTTTGCAATGCATGCCATGTCTGTGTTTGATAGTTCTTGACATGGACATTGCCTGGGATGTGCATGTCCCACAATAATGTACAGTGACATGTACAGGTGTACCTGGTTTGGCTGGCACATGTTGTGTACAAAGACTGTAATCCTCGGATATGCCAATACTGGCCTGGTGTGGCAGAACCTGCTTATAGTCAGCAGGTTGACCCTGCTCCTGCATTGATAGCATGATACAGGTATTCTCTGGTGTCAGTGGCATCAGTCCATACAGGGCACATGTGTAAGGCATTGTATGGCCTCTGTGGATCACGTTTGATGGCACCACACATGTTGCAGGCATCCAGTGGGGAGCATAGTGAAGGCACATTGTCTGCAATTATTTGCCTATTGTACTGCTGTACAAGATGCCATGCCCTCTGCAGCCCATTGCTATCACACCATGCCTACTATCTGTCATCAATATTCAGGGTACTAGCAACATAGCGGGATATTCTAGATAAGTATGTTTGTGTATGACACATGGGTTCAGGACGTATTCCGAGTAATAGTAGGGTTGTATACTTTGTTCACCAGGCCTTTTTCCAGATGTAGGGGTATGGCTTGCCAACACAGTCCCTTGGCTGACTGACATCTGTAATCCTCGTGAGGTGGACATTGTGACATATAAGACTGACATCGTATAGGAAAACTACAAAATCCACTCCCCAACATGTCCAGTGGTTAGACACTCACAGCCACCTCCACACAGGCTCTGACAGTCAAACACACACACCTGCCATGTCCTGGAATATAATCCCTACCTAATTAGTATATCACACTAAAGCATTATGCAGTTACAGCACACGCTATGGAGTTTACTGGGTTACAGCAGTCCCAGAGGTGTATGTCTAGGTGGGTGACATCAACAGGATTGCCAAAGGTGGTCATGTGAATTGTAAAGAGTGTGCATACTCTAAAAGACATTGTTACTTTCTCACGCAGGTGGTCTTTCTTGGA
Organism: Protopterus annectens; assembly: GCF_019279795.1. Classification (NCBI taxonomy): domain Eukaryota; kingdom Metazoa; phylum Chordata; order Ceratodontiformes; family Protopteridae; genus Protopterus; species Protopterus annectens. The sequence goes on along the minus strand of NC_056739.1, from coordinate 1,636,363,802 downwards.
ATTGAGCCCCTACCTAACTAGTTTATCACACTACAGCAATACGCAGTTACAGCATGTGCTATGGAGAATACTGGGTTACAGCATTCCTAGAGGTGTATCCTAGGTGGGTTACATCAGCAGGATTGCCAAAGGTGATCATGTGAATTGTAAAGAGTGTGCATACTCTAAAAAGCATTGCTCTTCTCTCAGACAAGCAGACACACACACACACACATAGTTGTTCTCTCTAGGAATAGAACTCCTACCTAACTAGTTTACCACACTACAGCAATACACAGATACAGCATGCACTATGGAAAATACTAGTTTACATCTGTCTTAGAGGTGCATTCCTAGGTGGGTGACATCAGCAGGATTGCTAAAGGTGGTCATGTGAATTGTAAAGAGTGTGCATACTCTAAAAAGCATTGTTCTTGTATCAGGTCGACAGAGACACACACAGTTGGTCTCTCTTGGAATAAAACCCTACCTAATTAGTTAATCACACTACAACAAGATGCTGTTACAGCATGCGCTATGGAGAATATTGGGTTACAGTAATCCTAGAGGGGTATTCCTAGGTGGGTGACATCAGCAGGATTGCCAAAGGTGGTCATGTGAATTGTAAAGAGTGTGCATACTCTAAATGCATTGTTCTTTTCTCAGGCAGACAGAGACACACACATGCAGTTGGCCTCTCCTAGAATGGATTCCATACCTCACAAGTTTATCACACTACAGCAATATGCAGTTACAGCACGTGCTACAGAGAATACTGGGTTACAGCAGTCCTAGAGGTGTATTTCTAGGTGGGTGACATCAGCAGGATTGCCAAAGGTGGTCATGTGGGTTGTAAAGAGTGTGCATACTCTAAAATCATTGCTTCTTTCACAGGCAGACAGACACACAAAGTTGACCTGTTTGGGATTCGAACACCTACCAAACTAGTTTAGCACACTACAGCATTACGCAGTTAGAGCATGCATCATGGAGAATACTGGATTACAGCACTCCCAGAGGTGTAATCATAGGTAGGTGACATCAGCAGGATTGCCAAAGAAGGGCATTCCAAGTGTACTGCGGGTTGTACGTCTGTTACCTGTGTGTACCCGCTACTTACTGTCATGAAAACACATTTACACCTGCTTAAAAGTGTCTTATGTAGTCCTAATTGACAGTATCAACAAGGCTTGCAGGTCTTGAACCCTGAACCATGAATACGGAGGTCACTGGATGTACCACTAAGCCATGTGGGTTGTATACATGCTGCATGGAGTCTATAATGCACATCCTACTACAGGTATTCCACAGTACTGAAAACAAATTGGACAGTCCCTTTGTGTACATATGTACAGTACCCTTGAATGTACTGTACTCTGTGGAACAACAAAGACAAGTCTACATCTGTACAATTGTCATAACTACATATATATATATATATATATATATATATATATATATATATATATATATATATATATATATGCACCTATGGGGTGTGCACACACCCACACACACACACACACACACACACACACACATATATATATATATATATATATATATATATATATATATATATATATATACATATATACACACACACGTCTGAACGCCCTTTGTGACACAGAAGGGTTCCAAAAGAACTGAGGTGCACACAAAACAGAGGCATCTTTTGTGTTCTAACATTTAAATCATAAGCAGTTCATCAGAGAAAGGATGGTTGTTGTATATGTGGAGTTTGGAGTGGAGAATGATGGCTAATGTAATCTACCCTGGGGATTGTGGAGTTAGGGTGGGGGAATGATGGGTTTGGACCTATGCTCCAGCGATCAATTCTGTGTCACTGCTTGACAGTGGCACAGGAAAATAACATACCCAATTGTAGTCGTGCTTGACTGTGTATTCTTTACCATTCCTGACTATGTAATACTTTGTAGACACCGGTCACCACAGATGGCTACCATAGTGTGCTAAAAGACATTACACATGTGTATGCATGGCTACAGGGTAGTCACACAGACATACATGCACAAACTTGCCAGTATTGTGCATACACGTCTTGCCTATGTAAAGGTAACTAGTACAGTGGTATGCAGTTGGGATATGTGACAGAGAACACATACAGTTATACTTACTTATTCCATGTCTGAGCTGGGTGACATCACAGGACCGATTACTTGCAGTGGGGAGGGGGGAAGATGGAGGTTTAGCGGCTGACAAGGATAAAGGCCAGTTCAAAAGGAGGTATCTCTTTGGAATTATAGCAAAACCCACTGCCATGACAGAATGCAGACACAAATACACAACCACACTCAGCTATTTGCTGACATACACACTCAGGCATTTTCTGAGACACACACACACTCAGCCATTTGCTGCCATACACACTGAGGCAATTACTGTCACACACAGTTGCCAGTGGTGGGATCAGAACTCCTGCCTATCTAAAAATCACTATTACAGTACTACGCAGTTACGAGACATGCCACAGAGATTACACATTCCAAGGCAGTTACGAGACGTGCCACAGAGATTACACATTCCAAGGCAGTCAGACTGCCCTTCTACAATTGATGACAACAATAGAGAGACTGACAGTCCTGAAATACAGAGCTGTAGACCTGTATGTTTAAAGTAGGTGTCCATTACAACCTGTATGCACAAACAACACACATCATCTGCAGGTAGGCCTGAGAGGTATAGTTGTAGCACAACAGGAACCTGAACTGGAGTATGGTCATCTGCAGAATGGACAACTACTATCACTATACAGGGTTACAGTGGGCATGCTCATACACTTAGTAGCACAGGGCCATTTGGGATTCACTATAACTACAACTACACAAGGTTATACTGGGCATGTTCATACACTTAGTAACAAAGGGCTTGTTGGATGCACTGACTCAAATTACACAAGGTGGCAGTGGGTATGCTCATACACTTAGTAGCACAGGGCTGTTTGGGATGCACTCCGATTCTAACCACTGAAGGCCACAGTGTGCATGCTCAAACACTTACATGTACAGGACATGTTGTAATGAACTCCTATTGCAAACACACAGGTTTACAGCTAGGTACATCTTACCTGTCAGTATATATGCACATCATACTGGTTTGCTACCTGATACCTGTATGTGGCCTGTAAATGATATATCTGTGTCTGTGCTTTGTGATACACATGCATACATGTACATGACGTACTGACATATATATATGTTATGTATACACATTCATGTATGTGTGGATGTGACAGACAATAGGTTTCCTGGGCCGCACAGGCAGATGCTACCTACAGCATGTGTCACACACCTTGCTGCCCTTAAAGGCATACATTGATAGCAGGTTGTGGACAGTGGCATTATACGTGGAACAGTGGCATGTGCAAGCATAATGTGTCAGCCACCTTGTGTAATGGTACTGAGGTGCAGGTGTCAAGATGACCTCTCCCGGCTGTGTTAGTAGTTGTCATTATTAGCAGGACCCGAAGTATCTCTCTCATTGGTCATATACACAAGTTCTGCCGCTGTCTGTCACCTTACATGAGGCATTTGCTACCAAGCACATTAATGCCACGAGCAGTGATGTCATGGTACGGGTGGCAACTGCTAGACCAAAACAATGAGCCAATGTCCTGCTGTTATTATGAGGTTGTCCAGTGTCTGTCATTCTGGGCTGTCATGCCCAAACAACGAGCCTTCAGCACAAAGCACATGCATCCATGATACACGTATGTGTGGATAATACCTAGGTCGCATTTACCCATATAGCCACATTCCAAGGCAAATGTCCTACACACAGAAGTAACACCCGACACCTACATGATAGTTGCATTGGATGCTTATGCTAACCCATGCTAGATGTGTGGCTTTAGTAATCCATTTGTTCAATGTAGAACCTACAATGGGGAATACTGACATCTGTGCAGTGAGGAACACCTGGCTGAAGGCTCTGTAGTTCACAGTTGCACTACCACAATATAACTCAGATCCAGACATGTGGGCCATAACAGTGGTATGGCCCATTCCAGGTGGTGGTGTACACATATTCATAAAGGCCACTCACATGTAAAGACCACTACTCCAACATAATGCATCACAGATGAGTCAGGTACAGGTGACAGTGGCAAATGTTGCATTCTAGGTTGTATCCTCATATACATCCACCACCTTGTTCCCAGACTACCAACACACATCCATATGTGGTATGACATAGTATGGTAGACCTCCAGATAACCCTCGATTGGTGGGCTGTACCTAGGCATACATCAACTGTGCAAATACCCATGTACAGACACAGCTGCATAATGTGTTATGCAATGCAATAATACCACTGTTTGTAACCAGCTCAGTTGTACACATACCAGGGTCCCTCAGATGTTGTCAGCATTAACGCGGTCAACTGTTGCTGTACACCAGTAAACAACACCCTCATGGTTGGATGTGACCTAACCATACCTGCCCTGGATATGTACATCCCACACTCATACAACATAAATTACATTACCATAGCTTTCGTTTACCTTTCTACATACAGGTGGCTACAGTCATTACACACATGCAAATGGAAGATAGCATGCTAACAGTACATAAGGTTCGATATCTATGTTGACAGAGGTAATATCCCCTCTCTACTGGTCACCCATGACACCTATCATATCATACAACACCCCATGTGGCATGTATGTCTTTAGAAATGTCCACCTAATGCAATGCCTACAAACATACCCAAATAACAGGACCATAGGACCTACACAATGCCTGTATTGACAGACTCAGGGAAATCCAGCTTTGTTCTATATGTTCCTGAGTAGTCACAGGTGATATGTTCATGACATGTATAGCCATGTGTGGCCACAACTCCTACATATACCCCATGTCAACAAATGCAAGCCATGCATGCTGTGTGCTGTCTGAACATTAGCCTTAGTACCACAATAGCCAGTACATTCTGGGGTGAGATGTTTACAAGCCACAGATCTCGCACATGCTTGAATGAGTGTACTGCCTAGCTCTAACAGAGCACATTGCTGGCACTCTTCCAGAACAGGTGTGTGTGGCAAATATGATGTGCTCACTGTTGACAATTACAGTGCCCTGGCTTCACCATGGCACTGTCAGGTAACAGTTTGTAGGAGCATGACATGGAATAATACTGTGTGTGTCATGCTGATATGTGCTGTTGTAATATATGTACACTTGGCTACTCGGTGAAAGTGGTGGTGTCCTACCAGTACATGAAAACAAGATCCATTATGGTGTAATGCTCGGCTATGTTTCACACATTGCGTGGGGAAGGTGTGGAATGTATCCTCTTGACCTGCTAATGCATGTACTCATGTAGACCGCATATGTGTACATGTATTGCTGTTTGTGTAGATTCCATGTGTGTGCAGTGTCTGATGTCTGAAGGTGACTGTTGTCTTAGTACATCATGCTGTTGCAATACAGCCTCAACATTGCCAACTGTATATGGTGATATGCTCTAAGTACAGTAAACTGTACATGAGGTATGGACAGATGTTTAGACATGACTACTAAGTGGTGGGGCTTCTTTGCAGATGAATGATTACTGAGGACAGCTCACTGGTGTGCTACAACCAGTCCTACAATAACCTGTGTACCTGCTAAGGTCAGGTTTTGTTAACTGAAGTGGAAGACAGACAATGTAGAATGCTGAAGGCAAACCTCATGACACCTGTAACAGTAAAACCTCCCCTGTGCATTTATTGTGCATATATCAGCACAGTTTTCAAAGGAAAGAGTCAGTAAGCATTGTACTGGATGCAATAGTGCTGTACTTCTGTAGTACCTATCATGAGAAATGCAGGTGTTTAATTCACAGTACTGGCACGTGTGGGTTTTGTCCATATATGTCACGTATGGTTGGGAATACATCCCACATGTTATCACTCTCCTGAACACTGTTGTTGAGACCTGTACAGAGTGAAGTGTAGAAAGAAAGGCATAGGCAGGTGGTTAAACCTCACACATGTAAAGTGTCTGTGTGTGTGTGACAAATGTGTATATCTTTGTGAATGCCAGTGTGTGTGTGTGTGTGTGTGTGTGTGTGTGTGTGTGTGTGTGTGTGTGTGTGTGTGTGTGTGTGTGTATGGCTGTCCGTGTGTATGGCTGTCCGGTTCCTGGAGTGAGGCTGTATTTTACCATAGTGAAATGTTAATGCCCCCTCCCCCCATCCACTCAAAGCAATCTAGCATCCCTGTTGATATCATCAATCGTAGACAGGCATACTAACTACTTGTTAACATGTACCCCCAGGCTGTGTCCTGCTGTTATATAGCCCCCTCTCCACACTGTAGTATTCCTGTCGAAGTCCTCGATCTTAGGCTATTCCAACTACCTGTACATGTGTAATCTCTGTGGCGCGTCTTGTAATTGCGTAGTACTAAAATGATGATATGCACATAGGCAAGGATTCTCATCCCAGTGGCAACTGTGTGTGTGTCAGAGAGTGTGTTACTGTGTCAGTGAATCCCTGAGTGTGTGGGTGTGTCTGTGTTGGCATGCTGTCATGGCAGTGGTTATTACTGCTTCCTGATGAGAAGCCATTATTTCCACTGGCCTTTACCCTTGTCATCCGGCATACCACTCTCTTACCCACTCCGCACTCCAGGTAACTATACCTGTGATGTCACCCACTATGGATGTGACAGCTCTGAACACAGTAGCTTACTACACAGCTATCATGCTCTTGGATCATTAGAACAGTAAACATAATTGAAAATTGGGAGAATATAACTGTGATATGGAAGCTACAATGTGCATGCAGGTATTGGCATACTGACCTGTGGGTAGTCAACATGTACATATGGGACTCCCGCAAACACCAACATCCCCCAGCACATGCAGCTACACTTGAAAAAGGAAGTCAGAACATCAATATCAACATGCTGCTAGTGTTGTTACACATGATGTATACTGTCAAATGTACAAAATGGCCAGTGGTCCTCCTATGAGCAGTGCTGGGAACATGCCTGTGTGGGGCATCACCAGTCTGTTCACTGGGATCATGGTGTGCAGGCACACCTTCCATAGTCACCACACTTCCCTGTTCCGTGCTACCACTCACCAACTGTCCTTCCTCTATGGCTGGTGGTGATGGGGTATGTGCAGGCAGGGGAACTGTGTGCGAGGATGAGGGGGAGACAGTTGGAATGGCAACCAATGGCACAGATTCAGCACTTGACAACCCTGCCTGTGCCTCAATCATACTATCATCATCACTGCTAGAGTCTGTGGGGACACTAACATCAGGTGGACCACAGGAGGGCAACGCACCTACATCAACACCTGTGAGGTGAAGACAAGAACTGTACATAACAAGTTATACCAGACACACACAGACAAGAGGACGGAGAGACACACAGACAGGCGCAGACACACACACACACACACACACACAGACACACAGACACACACACACACACAGACAGACACACACAGACACACACAGGCAGACAGAGACACACACAGAAAGACAGAGACACACACACACACACACACACACACACACAGACACAGACAGACAGGCACACACACAGACAGACACACACAGACACACAGAGACACACAGAGACAGACAGAGACACACACAGACACACACAAACACAGACACAGACAGACAGACACACACACAGGCACACACGCACACACACACACACACACACACATTGACACACACTGACACACACACTAACACAAACTGACACACACTGACACACACAGACACACACAGGCACACACAGACACACATGCTACATGCAGGTGATATGGCAGATGGCATTCAGCTTAGACAATTATAGTTTCAGCTTAGGCAAATATAGTGGTAGTTATCATACATCCCTGAGTTGCACACAACAGCATGCATGTGTTATAGCAGACGGCATGCACCTTACATAATTATACTGGTGGTTAGCATACATACCTGTATTGCACCATTTGTGTTAGTAGACTATGCCCCATACCTGCATCACAATGCATGCACTTTGCACCATTGCACTGCACTGCCATGGTGTGTGCAACATACACCACATGTTAACAGACCATCGCTGACCTTTGTACATCTGCCACTGATGCTTTGTGTTGGCCACCGCCCCTATGTGTGAGGACATGAGCAGTAGGGTATGTTGACTGCATACTATGTTTGCCTGAGCTCTAGCATGCATATCTCCCCCAAAGCAGTGCATGTCTGTTCAACATTATTCCGCCTACCCCTGAGCTGAGATTAGACATTGTGCATGTGGCTGTACACACATGTTTGACATGGCTGTCCCTACTTTGCAATGGTGCCACAGACCAGCACAGGTTTACAGTGCACCAGCCTGCTGTGTGGTGAATGACCTTGCCTGTCACATGTAGTATGACATGTCTTCTGCTGACGTGTTGAATGACATGCATACATGTGTAACACAATGGTGTCCTTTCTAATCTACAGTACGGTAATGGTGTCCCAATGCAGGGACATGTTATACTAACATGGGCCTTCAGCTGATGCAGTGTTGTCTGTCCACCCAACAAATATGCAGGGACATACTGCACATTGAGCTGATGTGCATAGCCATTGCAGGGCATCACGTGGCTTCACAATTGCTATACAGTGTGAGCTACTGACACAGTTCATAGCCATGACTATGGTCACATACAATATATATCTAATGTGGAATGTGACCCATGTCACCGAGGTGTATAAACAATGAACCCTAATGTGGAATGTGTGACACAGGTCACAGAAGGGTATACGGATGACACCCCGGCACATCTGCAAGCATATTACTGATACCTAGCCACTATGCCCACACATGGCTAAATTACA
>NC_056739.1:1636347491-1636349991 GCF_019279795.1 Protopterus annectens | reverse complement strand
AATAGGCATTTGAAAATGTGGCCTTTCTGTAAATCTTCGTTTTCAAACTTTTTGTTTTTTCATTGTATAAGATGTTTACATCCAAATATGCAATATTATCCTTACTACATTGATGAGTAAATTTCAAAAATCTAACTGTTGTATTAATATATTCCAGAAAGGACTCCAAAGTACGTTCATCATGATTCCAAATAATAAAAATATCATCAATGTATCTGGTGTACATCTGAATATATTGGTAATATTCTGACTGAAATAAATAATTGTTTTCCCAATAACTCATTATTAAGTTGGCATACATAGGGGCACATGGTGCCCCCATGGCTATGCCACTTATTTGTTGATAATAACTCCCTTCGAAATATAAATAGTTATTTTTAAGGACAATTTCCATCAAGTTAATCAATGTATTAATTTTCTCTTGTATAAATGTGTTTCGAATAGTTGTTCTTCAAGCCATATTAAACCTATATCGTTTGGAATACATGTGTAAAGATTGCAGACATCAATTGTAACAAATGTACATTCTCCTTCTACTTTAATTTTATTAAGTCTATTCAAAAAATCCCATGAATCCTTTATGATATATTTGAATTTTGTCATGCTTTCTTTAAAATAGTAGTCCAAATAATGACTGATGTAACAGGTTTTACTTCTTTTTCCATCTACTATGGGTCGAAATTGAAGGTTATTTAGGCCTTTATGTATCTTTGGTATACCAAAGATACCACTAATCATTGGATGTGCATTGTGTAAATAATCATGTTCTTTCTCTGATATCTCTCCCTGATATAACATATCATCCAATGCTGTGTCTATTCTCTTAAAGGCTTTATTAACTTGATTTTTGCTCACTTCCTCGTAGGTGTCACCCAATAACATATTGGTCATGTAAGTGCTGTAATCATTGCTATCAAGTATGACCATACCATTGCCTTTATCAGGCCTCATAATCCTTATCTTGGTGTTTTTACTTATTTCATCAAAAAGAAGTTGTTCTTCACATGTCATGTTTGAATGCATTTGATTTTTATATGTTTTGTGAAATCTTCTCATATCATATTCACTATTTTTTTCAAATATGTTTATATCTTCATTCATGGGCGGATTAAAAATACTGGGTTTAGTAAAAATGTTACCCTGTTCATCATAAGTTTCTATTTTATTTTGAAAAAATATTTTTAAATTCAATTTTCGTGTAAACAGTTTTAAATCAATTATAGACTCCACTACATTTCCTTTTTTACAAGGGACAAAACTAAATCCTTTAGAAAACAACTCAACTTGTTTCCCACTAATGTTAAAACTAGAATAATTAAATACTCTGAAATCTTTATTGTCATTAGTTACTACAACTGGATTACTCAAAATTGCCTGTTCATAGGTGTTAATACCATTGTCATTAATCACTATACATTCATTCTCATTGTCATTTATTTCCATAGGAGTTAAAATATATGTATCTGGGTTACTATCTATGAAAAAATTGACTTCATAGTTATTACTCTCCTGATGACCTACTTGCTCATATTTTGATTCCGTCATTTCTGAGATCATAACCCCACCCTGACTAAAGATCATATTGCACATAACTTCATCATATTCATATGTACTGAGATTTATTAATTCATTATCTACGGCATTATTCAAAAGTTCTTGATCTTGCGTTTCCACAAGTGTGTGTACAGCTGTGCAAATGCTCACATTATCATTGCATGCCAAGCCTGTATTACTATCGGTCCTATCACAAACAAAATTATTAACATTACAAACATATTTATTTACGCTATCTATAAAGCCAGATGCTTGACGCGAAACATTGTCGGTCAACCTACTCACATTGTCAAAACAAGCATTTTCATGCAAAAATACATTAGTTTGTTGCAATACACCATTGTAACTACTAATCGTCTTGTTAATAAGATCGGCATGTACAAGAATGCTATAGGGCCTTATGAGTCTGTCTGTGTTACCATGAATAAATGCTTGTACTTGTGTCCCCCCCAGTATACATGGACATACACTTTTATTCATGCCATCATGTCGTCCACCTCCTTTTAAATAACCGATGGTATTGTGTTTTGTTGGTTGAGTAGTAGTCATATTATATTCAGTATTGTAAACATCTATACAAGTACTATACATAGTGTTATTATTGGAGGTACTCACATGAATGACACTTACATCAATACATTGATCCATGTTGTTATCACGTAGTATACAATGTTTGGGAATGTCCATTGTAATGCCAGAGTGTGATACATGACTGTTCATTTCCTTTTCCAACGTTGCGTTTTGTTCCCCAAAAAAATGTTTTTTGGTTTTGCTCACCACAGTCACTGACTTTACCACTAAGGCATCTGAGATATGTACGAATGTTATGGTGTTTAGAATATACATTGTACTACAGACATTCCTCAATATGGAAAACAAATGTGACAGTCAGTTGGTGTACATGTGTCTGATACATGTTAATGTTCATATGTTTGTGAAAGTAGGT
>NC_056739.1:1636314991-1636344991 GCF_019279795.1 Protopterus annectens | reverse complement strand
ATCTCTGTGATCATCTATGTGCAGTTAACATCAGCCACAACTGTAATGTGGAATGTGGCCTGCTATGGATCACCCTCCATGACTGAAGACCTCCACTCCACCTACCTGGAGATAGTGGAGAACACAACAGTCCTAACGCACACCCTGGCATTGGTTAATGTCAACTACCATACCGTTAACTGGGAAACGTACTCCGGCACTCACTTCCAGGACCAGCGCTTCCTGGAATGTATCACCTCATATGCCCTGTATCAGGTGGTAACCTCCCTAACATGGGGTGGAAACAACTAGATATGGTCATCACCAACATGAGCAACAGGTGCACCACAGCAGAGGTTAACCAGTCACTGGTTAGATCTGACCATGAACTATTCACTGTTTCCACACCCTAGCATCTCCCCCACCCACAGATACCACAGTGTATACCTTTCCTACAGCTAAATTTACACTACTAGTGACAGGGGTGGGGGCTTTCACAGCCCCCATGCTAAGGGGAAACACTGCTCAAGATACAGACAGATTTACAAATGCAGTCTATAAGCACCTACATGGATGTATGGATCATGTCATCACTGGTAAACCAAGACTCACTCCTCCTAGACAAGGACACTGGTCTGGTGGACCTCTGCAATAAACAGGCTATACTACAGAAGTAGGACAGTGTTCCAGACACGCAGTAAATCCCACAAAGGGCAGACATCTGTGACCACTATTAGTATGATACGTAGGTCCCTCATGGTATCATCTAAGGCTAACATCAGCAGGAGAATACACAAGGATTCGTAAGATAACCACAAACCCTTCTTTGGCTATGTCAAGGATCTATGTGGTGACACACAGATTTGCATTGTGTCGGTGAAATATAGCCAAAATATGCTGACCCAACTGATATCGCCAACATCCTTGCAGATACATTTGGTGCATACTTCACCCCATAAAGAGCCCACAACACTACTCAAAAGGTACAGTATCCCAACCATCAGAGACACACAGGTGGAAATGGCCCTCTCTAACAGCAGAACACAGTGTCAATGGAGGCAGATGTTGACCCAGACTGCATCTTGCAAACTGTACACTACGACCTGCCCCCCACATAATTAAGCATTCCTACCTCAGCCTCTCCAAAGGCTACATGCCCATACAATGGCACATGGCAACTGTTATTCCACTCCATCAAGGTGAAATCACAACTGGCCATGGTAACTACCACCCCATAAGCCTGACTAGCCTGGTCTGCAATGGTATGGTTTGCATCTTCATGGCACTCATTAACAATGACATTGGTAAACTTCTAACACGTGACCCAACCCAGGTCAGCTTGGTTGAGTGCAGTTCATGCTTACTGAACCTGTTTGACGTCTTACATATAGTCACCAAGACATTAGATGATGGGGGAGGTAGTTCATACATACTACCTGGACCTCACCAAGGCTTCTGACACCATGCCCTACTCAGGTATTACTGATAAACACACCAACCTGTACATTCACCCATACATCACAGGTTGGGTTGCCAATGGGCTTACACACAGAACCCACATGGTACGACTAGCAGTCTCCAGGTCCAACTCTTGAACAGTCATGACTGGTGTCCCACAGGACTCAGTCCTGGGAGCTCTACTGTTTGGCATATACATCTCAGATGTACAGGCAAACACAGGTGGACTAAGGCAGACAATGTTTGGCGATGACTGTAAACTGGGAGCCATGATTGGTAGTCCAGCTGACACAGACATCCCTCAAGGGGCCTCAAAGAGAATGTCACAGGGTGCCAACGACATGGCCACCAGCCAAGTGCCACTAACTGCATGGTCATTCCATTGTGGAATAGGCACCCACATATTAACACATGAGTGGCAGCCACTTTAATACAGATGAGGTAATGGGGTATCTGGGGACTAAGGTAGATGGTGATCTCCCCTTTGACAATCATATCTCCACAGTAGTTAGGACATCCTTCTATGTAGGCCCTCTTATTACTGAAGGATTCCCATCTAGACATGCTGGGGTTATAGTGCTCCTTTACTCATCACTCATCAGTCCCATCATAGGGTATAATAACCCATGTGGGATGTACCTCAGAGGACATGTCCAACAGCTGGGGGTTCCACAAATGTACCTCACCAAGGGGAATACTGGCCTCCAACATATGGCCTATGCAGCCGGACTAAATAAACTCCTGCTTTACTCAGTGGCATCTTGTTTACCCATAGATGATCTCCGCTGGCCAACACAGCCATGTCGAACTCAGGCTTGATGGATATGCTCCACCTATGGGAATCAATGTCACAGTCAGCCACACACTGTAGTGAGCTGAACTTGCCACAAGAATAACAGGAAGATGCTAGAAGGACAGCTTCCTGTCAGAGGCACTCCCCATACTTTGGAACAACATCCCTAACTACATTATACAGAGCCCTTCACTAACACTCTGCAAGAGAAACCTTGAAAGGTGGATGGGGAACAGTAGATGCACCCCAGGGATCCTGCCATTGTCCTTGCTCCACCTAGGAATGGTTAATGAATCAATGGGGTGGCAAAAACTGACACATTTTGGCTGGCCTTATGAATGGCCTCTGGAAGTTGGCCAAGTACCTACCTATGAATCTATGCATACAGTATCTGCATATGCTGATAGCTTAATTTACTGTTCAGGTTTTGACTTACCTTGTGCAAATGGCTGTTGTGTGTGCAATAGTTGAGGGCTGCCTATGTTGGAAGCACACAGTAGACTGCCTATACATGACAATTTACAGGTAGTCATGTGTGTGTGCCATCCATTTTACTGTGTGTGCAGGTGGAGAGAGGTGTCACTCCCTAGGTGCCTACACTGTCAGTGTGTGTGCTATATCTTTCCTCTTTGCCAAGGCATGGGCATACTGCGCATGCCTCCATCTGCCTACTGGGGTTGGCTCAGTGTGTTCATGGTCTGAGTACCTCTGTGCCTGTGGGGCCCTTGGCAATGGTGGTGGGCTGTGAGGGACTTCACCATTCTGTCCCTGCTGCAGCTGTTTCCACAGGACCATATTGTGTAGCATGGCACACACTATGAAGATGTGGGCACATGTGCCTGGAGAGTACTGCAAGGGTCCACCAGATACGTCCAAGCAATGGAACTGTGATTTCAGCATCCCAAACACACGCTCTATGATGATTCTGGTTTGTGCGTGTGCCACATTATAAGGCATTCCTGCATGGGTGTGTGTGCATTTCTGATGGGAATCATCATCCACAGTTCCAGTGCATAGCCAGCATCCCCCACTAGGTGGCCATCTGGGATGTCCCCCCTGGAAAATAACTGATACAGCTGTGAGGCATGTCAGATGTGGGAGTTGTGATAGCTTCCAGGGCTGCCAGCACACGCATCCATGATAATGCCCTGGGCATTGCACATGACCTGGAAGTTGATGGAGGGGTATCCCTTGCAGTTTATGTAGCATCTACCCTGCTCACCGGGTGGTGACTTAATGTGTATGTGCATGCAGTCTATTGCACCCAGTACCTCTGGGTATTCTGCCACACGGTGGAAGAGACTCATATTGCTGGCCAACTCTTCCTGCGTTCGGGGGAAGTATATGTGCTCATTGGCATGTGGTAACATGGCATCCAGGAACTGGTGTAGTACCCTGGATGCTGATGCCTGTGAGATACCCATGATATCCCTAGTTGGTGTTTGAAAGGTACCTGTAGGTAATATTTCAGGCTTACACATACCTTCGTATCCACTGGGATGGGTTCCCCTATGTTTGTTCTGGCTCTGAGGCATGACCGGCACAGCTCCACAAGTAGCTGTAGGGTGTCCCTATCCACCCTGTAATGCTCTACTATCTCCAGATCATGTAGCCCCTGGTAGGTTACCCTGGGTCTGAACACTCTCCTCCTCCTCTGGTGCCTGAGGTGGTCGTGTGCATCATCCTCCACACCACCTTCAGTCTCCAACACATGCTGGTGGATGAAAGCTATGGCAGCCCCAAACATGTACATAATAAAAGTTCCCTGTCTGTATACACCAATGGTGCAGAGTGTATGGGAATACACAAATGTGTGTGAGGTGCTTTCACACTTTATAGTATTGTGCTATGGATACTGCTGATGTAAGTGGGTGTGTATGAGCTATTCCAGCTGCTGCGTGTCTTAATTGTGGGTTTTGCAATGAGTACTGCAAGTGTGAGGCCTTTACTGTGGAGATCTACTTGCCTGCCTTGATTAATCTGTTGCCCTTTAATTCACTTTTAGACCTGGATCCCCTCCCATTATCAGGCATTCATCCACCTGCCGTCTTTCTTGTTTTGTACTTTCTTTACCTAGTCATGGTGAAATGTGCCTTGTAGCTGATATACTGCATATCGCCTTTGTTCTGCTTTGACACTTTGCTGTTTTCTTTGCATTACAGCCCCTCCCCTTCCCCGTTCTGCAGGTAGCAGCTTGCAGCCTTGTTAGCTGTTGTCAATGACCCACTGTAGGCTCCTTGGTGTTAATTAGTCATTTGTACTCCAATTTCACTGCTGCAGCATTTTCTTATTTATTTTCTATATCCTTCCTGTTTCCACTGCAGTGCATGCCGCACATACCTGTTTACCGGGTTTACGTGCGTTTTCATCTCCGTTCACATGCATACTCGGTTACCTTGTGTACTCTCAGCTAAGCATAGCAATGGGCAATTCAGCACACCTCTATCCTGCAGCTTTGCCAAGCTAGGGTCAGACCGGTTTAGCAATGCTCCAATGTGCTTACAGCAATGGCGACACACCCATCTCTTGATGTCATCTTTATCTCAAGGGCTCACCTCGGTGTTATAATGCTATGCTGTGAAGTGCATCCTTACACCAGTGGGGAATCTGCGATTCACTATTACTCCTCTCATTTGCATGGCATTGCCTACTAATTCCTAGCTACTGCGCATAACACTGTCACTGCCCCTTAGCAACCCTTGCAGCATGAGTATGGTGTAGCATACCTGCCATTGACTATTATGGGGAAATCGTGATAAGTGTTTCCTTGTGGTTTTATTCTATATTTTTATATATACCTTGCGATCCCCTTTGTGCACCGCTACCCTGCGCTTCCACATTGCAATAGTGCGAATATATATATTAAATGTTAATTTTATATTTTGTACATTTTTTTTTATGCCAATGGCTATATATTTAGCCATTGGCATATATTAGCAATATAATACATGTGTTTGGTCGGCTGTCATGGCTTCGATTTTATGTTTGCAAAAATGTAAACCGTTTTCTACGGTTTACATTTCTGCATGCTTACACTACACCTGCACCACTTCCTGAATCACTACATACCTTCATTTGCATGCTACACTGCTGCACATGGGGTAATTAGCATACAAGGCTCAGGAGTTGTGCGGGCGTAGCATATGCAGGTAATGCACATGGGAACAGCCCATACCCGAATCACTCAGTGGCCATCTTTGGTGTTGGAACGCCGACGCTATGCCTACACCTGGCGAAAGCTTCATGAATCCCGGGGAATGTATTTGTGGCTGTCTTATTTCTTTATTACTGCCATATTTGCCAAACACACACTCAGGGAATTATTGCACAGATACATAACAAGACTTTTGAAAGAGCACAGTATAATTATATATTACATCAATGGATTTAAAGCTGCCAGCAACAATGCCCATATATTACTGAATAACTATATTAAAAGTTTTTTAGTTACTTGATAAAGGCTACTGTGTTTCATGCCATATACAACTTTTTGTGCATCTTTACCTAAATACGTTTGCCATTATACTGTTTTTTGTAACTCACACTTTTCTATCATCTATGAAATGGGAGCATGAATAAAAAGGGAGTCAAGTAGTTTAATCACCTAAAAATCTAGCTAAATAAATAAATAAATAAATAAATACTGATGAAGCTTTAAGTGAAATCAATGGTTCTGTTATGAAATGCTGACTTCCTGAAAGTCGTCATTTCAAAAGAATGAAAAATGCCTGAAAACCAAGAGGGACAAAATCTCACTTGTTCTTGTTTTTGCAAGGGCAAGCCCCCCCAACCCCCTGATGAGGGGCACCCCAAATTTATATACACCAACCTCACAGTTGCATCTATTCAAAGAAGGAAGAAATGTCCCTAAAAAATTAATTATTGCTGACACATACTTAGAAATTGTGCCAGAAATGATTTTCTATGGCAAAATGCATTTGGTCTTATGTCATTCATCATTTTTTTGTGAGCTACTGATGCTCATGCAATTTCTGCTCATGATTGCACAGGGAAGTGAAAACCGATCTGTCTACATGTTTTTCCACCATTAAATCACTTTTCCACCTTTTCCATGTGCTGGATGTGATTTATCTGGACATTCTGCACACTTTCAGTATACATTCTATGTGTTGTTTACATATATATATATATATATATATATATATATATATATATACACACACACACACACACACACACACACACACACACACACATATATATATATATATATATATATATATATGTGTATACAGATATATATATATATATATACACACACACACACACACTCACACACACACACACACACACACACAAACACATGCACACACATATATAAATATACCATGTTCTTGCTTATTTCTTATATTGCACACTAATTTATATGTTTGTTGCAACACAGATGTCAGCATCAATTACTTTTGTACCATGTGCATGCATCAGTCAATTTTTGTTATATCACAATTGTGTTTGCTTATATTATGGGAGAATGAAACATAATAACTTAAGTTACACTGCCTTACTCTTAAATCTTCCAAAACTGATTATTACATAGAAACCTAAGGGGCACGTCAAAACAATTGTTTTGAAGGGGGCAAGTTCCTCACACCCCCAGTCCTATCTATAATAATTCCATCACTGCCCAGGATTAGGGAATTAAGACACTTCCCAAAACAATGCACTCAGCTGACTTTCCAACCTAAACAAGCAAATGACTTCTGAGATTTAGCATATTACCGGCATTCAATAAAGCCTTTATTTTTATATCATACACACAACAAATGTGTAGCTTTATTACCTTGATGCTCCACACTAATGCTCTGCATGTCTGTCATACTAAACCTGCACTGCCCTTCTGCCTACTTATTTACTATTGGACCTTGCCATTTTGGACAGCACTGTGTAAGAAGAGCTCCTTGGTAAATTGTAGACAAATTGCACAGATAGCATAGCTTACTGACACTGTCACACAACTTCCTGCACAGAACACAGCTATGTGCTGAATCATGATTTACTTATTTCATCTGCTATGATGTATGACACTTTTCTTTGTCCCATATTCCATTTCAGTTATGCAGTTTTTATTTCTTCATTAATCTTATTTGCCAGTTGTATATTTATTACTTATTTTACTGTAATTTACTTTTTTTATTTTATATAAAGGTATTCTGTGATAAGTACAGGTTCATATAAATGGGTTTGACCATGTGGTGACATCAGGAGGCAGTGCCTTGCTATTTAAGTAGCTGTAGCCACTGACACTGATCAATATTATGGTCAGCTTCAGTGAAGTCCAAACTTTATCACAACTGACTTCTTTGCAGCTCCTTATGGAAATGACCACCCTGCAACCAGGATGGCATTGGTTAAAATCAAAATATTTATTCAAATAAATAATTTTAATGAATAGCTGTAGCTCTGGTATGCCATGAAGCTGTAGCTCTGGTATGCCATGAAGCAAAAAATTTCCTTGTGGTTATACTTTGCTTGATTTATGGGGAGAGCTATCCTTGCATTGAGCGTATCAGGGGATTCTGTTAGTTTGTTGATGCGAGACAGAGATCAGTTGACATAATGGTTAAGGTCTTCACTCCCAAGCACAAGGTACAAGGTTTGATTCTGAACTTCAGTCAATGCCTGTTTGGAGTTTGCATGTTCTCTGTGTCCCTGTGTTGTTTCTCGCAACTCAAAAATGCATGCTGAGTGTTTCCATCTCAAACCAACCAAAGAATGGAGCTGTGCAACTGTGCAGACTCTAAATAGTGCGCTATAGGGGGAAGAGTTGTATAAACCAACCACTTTGGTCATCTACTGTAGTGCACATTTTCCTCATGATAGGTGAACAAGGAACACAGACGGCATGCAGTGGAAGGGATAGTCACTTGATAGTGTAAAACATGTCTCTAGGTGATTCACCCGTGTTGAATAATGTCATCAAATGAGCATGAATAATAAGACAGTAATAAGTGGGTTGAGGACCTAGCCTATTCTGACCTATGCCAGGGACCAATACTAATGGTGGTAGGGGTGTATGTGTCCTTATTGGCCAGTGTATGCTCACTATAAAGCCCAGAATTCTTGGATCAATAAACTATTGGCCAGCTGGTTTCCAGTTGCCCAGCTTGAGTTAACTGGGAGAGCTCTACTGAGTGAAAGCTGAAAGTAAAACCAATCAACCCACCAAACATGAACTTAGAATTTCTACACATAGTTTATGTTCACTGACAGGATACAGTTTGGAAGTTTGGAAGTGGATGACATGAAGCTAAGGAGAATGCTGGACATCCTATATATCCAGGATAAAAGATGGAAGGGCAGTGCAGTAAAGTCACTTGGTCAGGGATCCAGAGTCTCCTACTCAGGAGGAGGACAAACTAAAAATGGTGTGGGAATTATAGTGAGGGAGAAGCTTCAGAAGACAGTAAGGGATGTCATCAAAATTAGTGACAGATTCATAGCAATCAGAATCCAGCCTAATGATAGATGAGTATTCATAATCTCAGCTTATGCCCCACAGCATAGTTGTGACAGTGAGGAAAATATTGCATTCAGGCACCAGTTGCAGGCCTTGATAAAGCAGGACAACAGGAACTGGGATTAATAATGGGTGCTTGAATGCACATAGCAGAACTAACAGAACAGGATATGGAGACTGCCTGGGTCCACATGGGTAAGACGACAAAAATAAAGAAGGAGAAGCCATTCTATATTTCTCTCTGGCAAATGACTTGATAGTAGCCAACACATGGTTCAGAAAGAGAGACAGTCACAGGACCACATACAAGAGTGGCCAACATGCAACTTGGGTAGACTTCCGACTAGTAAGGAAGTGAACTGGAGAAGAATCAATTGTTGCAAAGTCATCAGGAGTGAAACAGTCAGCCCACAGCATAAACCACTGATTGCCACAATCAGCTGCAATCAGAAGTCAGAGAAGACTCTAAGATCAACAGAGACCAGGCTGAAGGCGTGGAATTTGACTGGAGAGAAACGCAATAATTCAAAGAATTACTCAAGGCTTTAGCACCTCAAGAAGAAGATGAAATAGATGAAGATGAAGAAGAATGGCAGTGCCTCAAAATAGAATGTGTGAGGTCTGTAGAATAGATAAGTGGCTGAGACACGTATGGTATTAAGGTGTGTAAAGAAAGCTGGTGGCAGAATGCAGAAGACCAGGAAGTCATCAAAAGAAAGAAGGAGTGCAGGAAAAAGTGGAAGGTAGAACAAAGAGACCAGGTTAAGACGGAAAACTGGTTGGATAACAAAGATGTTAAGAGAGCAGTTGCAATAGCAAAGAACAAGGCATTGGAGGAACACTACCAACTTCTGGAAAGTAAGCCAGTAGATGGGACAAAGAAACTCTATCAGGTTGCAAGGCAAAGACAGAAAAATAAAGAAGATAGTCAGGCACCCTTCATAAGGGATGCCAGCAACCACCTGCTCACCCATCTACAGGAGTACTACCAGCAGCTTCTGAATGAAGAAAATCCCATCGAAGCTGTACTACCCCAGATACAGCCTATGTTGAGAGACGAGGAGGATCCCACCATAGAAGAAGTAAGAACAGCACTAAGGAAAATCAAGTCAGGGAAAGCAGCAGGGTCAGATGAGGTTAAAGAAAGTACAATAAAGATGCTGGGTGAGATAGAGAAGAAATGCCTACTGAGAGTACTCATAGTGGATAGGAGAATACGCATACTAGTTCCAGTGTTCAGCAACAAAGGAATATTCACAACTGTGGGCAGTACAGAGGTATCAAACTCCTGTCACATTGCATTCAAGTTCTGTAGATGGTGATTGATAAACAAATAACTATAGTATTAAAATGTAAGATGCAAGATGATCAGTTTGGATTCAGATAAAGATGCGGAACAACTGACCCAATGTTTGCAATGAAATAAATAGTTGAGAAGAAGCCAGAGATGAGAAAATGAGTCCAACTGGACATTCCTAGAATTGATAAAAGCATATGACAAGGTCCCACAAAAGCCAATTTGAGCAGTTCTGCAGTGGTTGAAAGTCCTAGAAACATTGGTTGAGTTGGTGCAAGCTATGTACAAGGATACAATGATGCAAGTATGAACTGTGTTCATTCTCACACAGGGATTCTCAGTGGCAGTGGATATGCACTAGGGTTCAGCTCTGAGCCCATTGCTGTTTGTACTAGTGATGAACTACATTAGTAAACAGGTTGGAGGGGACAAAGTTGCTGTACGCAGTTGATGTAGCATTACAGGAAGACTCAGCAAATCTTCAGCACAGGATAGGGGAGTGAAATGCTAAACTTAGGGCACATAGGATGAAACTGAGTACAGATAAGACTATTGTAATGGCAGCAAATGGTAGAAATTAGAAGAAGCTGAGGACTGAGATAGAAGGGAAAATAGTGGAGCAGGTTAAGAGCGTCATGTATCTGGGAGGGGTGGTTGAGGAGAAGAGAAGTCTGAATGAGAAGGTCAAAGTTAGAATCAGAGGGGCTGCAACCAACTGGTACACAGTGTCCAGTGTAATATATGCCAGAAGATTGCCAAAGAAGCTGAAAAGTAAGATGTACAAAACAGTGGTGCAACCAGTATTACCGTACGGTATGGAAACCTGGGCAGTAAAGACAGAGCAGATGAGGAAGCTAGAGTTGATGAAGATGATGAATGGTGGGGTGCACACTGTGGGACAGACAAAGAAATGAGGATATAAGAGCAAAAGCCAAAATAGCTCCAATTGCGGTTTGGGCACATGTGCAGAAAAACAGAAGACAATCTGGTAAAACCAATTTGGGACATGCAGGAAAAAGGCAAGAGGAAACAAGGGCATTCAGCAAAGAGGTGAATGATTTGTGTGAGAGAATATCTGCAACAGTCAGGCATGAGTGACAAAGAAGGCAGGAGAATGATATTGAATAGAGAGAGATGGAGACAGTTGACATGACACCCCAGCCCCATGTAGAGAATGGGTAAAATGGGATTACTGATGATGATGATGTTTCTGTAGGGAAGATAGCTTAGTGTTTGCAGGATTTGGAGTGAAGCGTTAAAGTCAGTCCTTATGCATGAGCCTATATGGTTTGTTATTTGTCTAGGTTGCTTTGTTGAGCAGTTTGAAGTTTGTTAATTCTGGTTTTGGCAGGGGATGAGTTAATGGTCGGAGGGGTTGGGGATTTTTTTTTTTTTTTTTGTTTCGTCTACTTTCGTTTTCCAGAACTTTGGCTGATACCCTTTTTTTATAAACAAATGAACAAAAATAAATAAATAAATAATGAAATGCATAAATAATGACTACAGAGAATGTTGTTATGGTATAAATCAAAAAATTAAAGTTCTCCTTCGGGTGCTGTGTGTTTCTTAGTGGATTGCTTATCCGACTGTCTTTGTGTCAGGGAGACTTGATTAAAGTTGCGGTTTTCAGGGACAACTGTAGCTTGCACAGTAGTTTATGTGATACTAGTTTGCAGGGTCAAGATGATGAATGGTTTTCCACTGAGATTTTATTCTGAGTCAGAGTGCCCTGAAGGTTTTTCTTGTAGCCACTGTTGACCTGAGAGCTGCCTTATTTATATGACACTTTATTAGTCATGCTTTGAGTATTTCCAAAGCACCAAAATAAACATTCTCAAATCTGCAGCTACAGTGCATCCAGAAGGTTTTCTTCAAGATGCAGAAGTTCATAGTAGGGCTCCAGGTGCTATGTTGGTCTTTCATACTCTTGATACTTGTTTTACAAAAAAAGAGAGAATTTTTGTAACAGTATAGACGGAGTACTTTAATTACATGAGGGCAAAGAAAGCTTTGCAGGTTGGTCACCCTCATTTATTCACAATTAAATAATATTAAATAAAGAAGATATGATATTAAAAAGGATGGGAGCAGGACAATGTAACAAATCACATGCTTAACAGAAATGATAGTTAAGTGGGGTTTTAAGTAGCACTCCCTTGGGAATGTATTGTGTAGTTGCTCTGGGGGTTTATTTTAGTTACTAGCCATTTCTTATTGCTTTTACCCCCTTTTCTGTGAGAATCATGGTCACTGCCTTTATTATTAGCTGTTTGTTAAATTGTAGCTTATACAGATTCTTTATTAGGTTATTTTGGTTAACATTGCATCTCTTGTTACTTTTTTGATGCTAGGAATTCCCTCCTTACAAGTGTTGAAGGACTGATAGCATAATTTATCTCTAAAGGTACAAGGTGTTTTTTCTGACATGGAAATGGCACATAGTCAAGGAAGAAGCTTGAGCTGCAAGGGGAATATCTGGCCCTCACCAGAGGTGGAGCCCTTTACTGAACCAAATGCAGTCAAAAACTCAAGTGTAGGAACAAGAAAGGCACACAAAGCCTTGTTGAAACTTCATAGTCAATTCCAGAGGCCATACAACAAACTGAAGTTTATGAGGACATTAGAGGGTCAGGTTACCCTTGGAGGTAAGGGGACAAGCTGCTGAGGATAACATAGCTTAAATTTTAAACTCCTTATCTGATGAGTGCAGGGCCAGAATTTTTTACCTAGATTTAGAAAGGAAATTTTGTCCATTATTCCTCACTTTTACATTGCCCTAGATCCCCAGTTTCAATCAAGTTCCTTCAGTAATGCCAGCCCTGGCCCCAGTGCCCCCCCCCCCCGAGTTGCAGATGGGAAACATACTGACTCAGACATTAATATAGCTCACTTCTTAGCCCCCTTAGCTATGGATAGTTCTCCTGAATCTATCTTGCTAGGGTCCCACATGACCAAAAGCCACTCAGGGGAACTTTTATTGATGTTTTTGATTT
Organism: Protopterus annectens; assembly: GCF_019279795.1. Lineage (NCBI taxonomy): Eukaryota > Metazoa > Chordata > Ceratodontiformes > Protopteridae > Protopterus > Protopterus annectens. The sequence goes on along the minus strand of NC_056739.1, from coordinate 1,636,331,993 downwards.
AATTGATGCCAAAGGTTTTCATAGGATTATTGAATCCAACACTGGTTCTAATGACCTGGATACAGTGCTTTCAACTCTTGGCAAGAAAGCTATGCCTATGTCAACCATCAGAAGATGGAACAGCTGGGTTTTGAGGTTTGTAGTTTTCATGGTCATAATAATAGAGACGGAGCCAAGTCAAGCCCTGCTACTACTGTTTTACTTTATCTCCATCAAGGAAGCCCACAGCATCCGTGATAGTGGAGCCTGTGTATGATATGACCAATAGCTCTGGAAACTTAAGGCTGCAGACAAGACTGTCTTTTGAGATCAGTGTCACCCAACACCTGGCTGCTCGTCATGCAGGACAGACCTCACACTTTGAACAATGACATCTCAGTGGATAACCTGCCAAAAATAAAGTTTTTGTGGGCTTTCAGTAACATGAAATGTTCCAGGTCTAGTGCTGGTTCTCCCACATTTGTTTCTCTTGTGAGAAGGGGTACCCCATATGCAGATTTTGGTCAGAATCAGAGCATTTCTCCCCAAGCCTCAACCACCTCCCAGTGACAGTAGATCCAGGCAGAATAAAGAAGTCCCCAACAGGGGTAGATAGCCATTTTTGGCCAAAGAGATGATGTTTCATGGAGTCATCTATAGCTTCAGACCATAATATACTTATATCAGAGTAGATAGGCTCACTGCATTTCATCTGGATTACCCTGATAAGAAAGCATGATCCTTTTTGATCAAAGCTTTTTCTTCAGGATTCTCCACTGGATCATCTGTTTCCTTGGATTCCAAATCAGTCAAGAATCTTTCCTCCATAAAAGGTAATGAATCTGGGGCTTTAAGGTTAACTGAGTAAGAAGTCATAGCAAGAAGAGTTATCAGCCCACTCTCTCTCACCCTCAGTGGCCCTTTTTTAAAGTACCCAATAGGCTTAGTCCCAAGGAAAAAGCTGAGGTGTGTCATTTAATCCATCATCTCTTGCATCTGTCAGGGAAGTCAATCAATGACTTAATCAAAAGACAACAATCCAAGATCATTTATGCTTCTCAAGACCATGCTGTGAAGTCTATTAAGGGGTTCTCAGACCTTTGGCTGTGCAAATTACATATCCAGTTTACCTTTTGCATTCTTCGCATCAAGGAGGAAGACTGACTTATGCTGAGATATCAATTTGGAGGCATTTTTTTATTATTGCCATGTCCATGGGTTGCTCCCTTGCTTGTGCAACATTTGAAACTTTCATCTCCACCCTGAATTTGTGATGCTGACAAAGGGCTACTAACCAGACAGCTATCCACTACCTAGATAACTACCTGATAGTAGCTGAAGGGAAGCAAGGCATTTTTGAGGGCATGCATATTTTCCTAGAACTGTGCAATTACATGGGAGTCCCCTTAACTATTTAGAAGGGGGAAGGCCCCACCCAAGCAGTCACATTTTATAAGCTATTCATTGATGCCACAGGTTCTTCCTTTAGAATGCCCATTGATAAACTCCTTCAACTCAGATCAAATATTCACAAGATGTTGGGTACCCAAAAGCTCACACTGATGATATCATGCAGCTCCATGGATTACTGAACTTTGCCAGTTGAACTACTGACCCAGGCAGAATTTTTCTGAGATCATTATTTAACTGGCTAAGAGGCAGTAAGATGAAATGCCACTGGGTGAGGATTACATTTAAGATCAAGCAAAATCCTTCTTAAATTACAATGTGGTCATTTTTTTGGGAAATTCCTTTGATTTCCTTTGTAGAGCTGCACCTTTTCACTGATGTGGCAGCAGGTATAGGAATGGGCAGCCATTAAGGGAAATGGTTTCTGGCAAAAATGGTCTGCCTCCTGGCCTGAGGATTGAAAGACAGACATTACCTTTATAGAGGTTTTCCTATTTGGGTATTCACATTAGTTTGGAGAGAGCATCTCACTAACAGATGAGTTTATTTTCCTCTGATAAACTAGCAGTGGTGCAGGCTATTAGCAAAAAATCTTCTAAGTCTAGGTGGGTGCATCCAGTGATCAGGTTACTAATTCTTCTAAGATTGCAGATTAACTTGTGTTTTAAGAGCCACAAAGGCAATGGCATGGCTGACAGCCTTACCTGCTTTTATGTTTGCAGATTTCACCTTGTGGCACTGGATGTGACTCTTCTAAGGACACCCATCACTCTAGAAATATGTCTCACTGGTGAAGAGAAACAATGGAACTACTATCCAGGTCTTAGGCTTCAAACACCAAGAGGCCTTATTCCTCCTCACTGCATACCTTTCACCTTTTTTATAGCAAGCTACCTCAACCTTTCAGGCACTGGAATCTTCCATTATTACAACATTTTTGACAATAGTTCTATGTGGAGATATACATCACAATCCTGGTCCTTCTACCACCAATTCCCCATTCATGACAGTCCCTACAAAATGCTTAAAATCACTACACATAACTACCATGAACTTTCAAAGTATCTGCAATAAAACCTATGATCTGCATGCCTGCTTAGCTCATAATGAAACAGTCATCCTAGCTAATACTGTGACATAGTTAAAACCTAATATAGATTACTCTGAATTTCTCCCACCCAACTACAGGGTAATAAAGGTTGACAGAATCAGCAAGAAAGCAGGTGGTATTGCCATCCTAGTCCCTAATACTCTTAACATACTCCCATTTACTGGACACATCCCACAATTCCACAATGCTGAAATCTTGGTCTCCTTTCTAAAAATTAACAACTTTAAAAACCTCCATATCATAGTCCTATACATTCCTTAGGTAACAACATACCTGTTCTAGAAAAAAATATTATCCTGGGCCTCCCACACCATAATAAAATGAAACCATAATCCTAGGTAATGTGAACATTAATTGGTCTAATATTTCCTCAAAAACTCAGTCACTATACCCAACTAATCTCCTCCTCCACTAGATATAATAATAGAACCAATGAAGTAACCATCTTCGACTGGATCCTAGTCTCAGACCCAACAAAACTCTCATCAGCTGGTACCCTCCCTAACTCCATAAGCAGTCGCCTTCCTGCCTTTGTTACATGCACCTATCCCCCCGTCACTAAAAGCCATCACTTCAAGCATGTCAGGAACATACCCAAATTCAACCCGCAAACATTCAATGATATCCTAAATAGTGTAAATTGGAATAACCTAAAAATTCTCTTTTTAGATGATGTCCTACACTAATTTAACACTACCTTCCTAAAAATATTAGACAGCCTCGCACCCACCCAAACTAAAAAGAATAAGAAGCAATTATGCTACTGGGTTAACAAAATCTACTAAGGATATAATGATAGTTAGAGACAAAACCTGGAAGCTATGGCATAAACACAAGAACAACTCAGACTTATTAAAGTACAAGCAACTTCTTTAACCAGACAAAAACAACGTGTATCAAAACAAAAAAAAAAACAAAGACAAAAAAGAATGCTACTTGAACCTTTAAGAAAACCACAAAAATAACCCAAAGCTATTCCCATCCTCTATTAGCACTCTCATAAACCCTGGCACTAAAAGTAATACTTCCACCCACCCAGACAAAATATCAGATTGAATGGCAAGTATCTTCAAGTCCTACTTCATGGACTCTTTCCCTAATATCACTGCCACATTCTTTCAACTTCTCACCTCTACTAACCTCCCAAGTAATACTCCACTCTCTCAGCATACACAGCCCAAGCCTCCTCTCTTTACTACAAACATATTAGGACAAAACAATTCCTATATCCATGCCCCCTCATGCACTCTTTCAAACCTGGCTAAATCCAATTACTTACTCCAGCAACAAGACCTGCACGTATGTCAAGTGCACGGCTCCAAATTCAATTCAAATAGAAAAACACATAAGCCAGCACAGGTTCTGTTTAAATAAATGGCTATTTAATTATTAATAAACATAGGGCAAAAATATCCCTACATAAATCATCAAACCGGTTTTGACCAAAGCCTTCTTAAGTGATTAATACAAAGATGAATAAACAATTACCATAAACAGTAATTTATATGCATTGCCCTCAAGTAATCCACTATCTGATTGGATGTCACATAATTTAAAAATATCTTACAAATATTCATTCAGTCCTGGTGGGAATAATTACCCCCCCCCCCAACTTGACAATCCACTTTTTTTTCTTTATTATTTAGAATATCAAGTAATGCAGCCTTGTCTTTACATCTATGAGTGATACAATCAATCATAATGAATCTGAAAACACCAGTTCTATGTTTCAAAATATGTTTGTACAAGGCACTGGATTGTCTTTCATTTTTAATGTCACTTAGATGTTCTCCTATCCTCAGCTTTAGAGGCCTTGATGTTTGTCCTACATGAAACACCATACATGTACATCTTGCCAGATAAATTACCCAACTGGTGCTGCAGTTGGCAAAAAATAAAATGTCATACACATTTGGGGTATTTGGGCTACTGAAACTGTACATCTTAAACACCCTCAAACAATAGGTACAATGTCCACATGGGCTACAGCCCAACAATTTCTGTCCATTAAGTCTTCTTTGGACTGAGGAAATATCCTTGTCCTGCCACCTCTTATAGTGGCTGAATAAGGAACCCAGAGAATGTCCCCTTTACAAAAAGAGAATAGGCAGTTGTAGTTCAGGTGTTCCCTTAATTTACTTTCAGTCTGCAAGATGCTCCAATGACTTGAAATAATATCCATGAAAACCCTAGTATTCCTACCATATGTAGTAACTAGCCTCACTTGATATTTATTGTTAGGTGACCGTTTATGATATGGAAGCAGTTCACCCAGATCTTGTTATGTGACAAACCTACTAGCATTACAGATGTCACCTACTCTGTAACCCCTGTCCTTAAATCAAGTAATGAGATCCCGTTGGTACTAGCTATATGTGGAGGAGTTGGAACAAATCCTTTTTATTCTGAGGAATTGTGACTTTAGGATATTCCTGATGACATGCTGGGCGTGGAAGCTGGTGGCATGTAGAAGTGTATTAAACTGGAGGAATTTTCTAAATACCTCACTTTCCAGTGTATCCATACTAGTTCACTTAATTAATACATCCAGGAAAGTGATGATATGCTTGTCAAAGGTTATTTTGAATTCAATACCCCACTTGTTCTGTTTGAGGTATTCTACAAATTCACCTAAATACACCTCATCTGCCCTCCACAGCAACCAACAGTCATCAAGATATCTCCGCCATATGTCTATTTCACTTCAGTATATATTATGACTGTTGTAAAAAATTAATTACTCCTCCACATAGGCCATGAATAGATCCGCATTTATGTAGGCAAAAGATGCCCCCATAGTGGTACCCTGGACCTGCCATACATTGCTCTTGAAAATAAAAGACATTCCGTGTTAATACTTGTTCTGCCATACAGATCAGGAAGGTGTTAAAACCTGGTCTGTATAGATTTGCTCTATCCAACCAATATTGTAGGGCAGTCAATCCTGCCCAATGGGGTATGCTGGTATGCAGAGAGGTGACATCCAAAATGCACAAAAGCCATTCAGGCTCCAATTGCATCTCAGAAATAATTCCCAAGAACTGAATAGTATCTTGAATTCTGGCTCATACCAAAGCTAACAATGGTTTGAGATGTTCTGTAAGATATTCAGAAAGAGGCTCAGTAAGTGAGCCCCTTCCAGACACAATTGGTCTCCCTGGTGGCTTGATGGGGTCTTTGTGAATCTTAGGCAACAAATAAACATATTATTGTCTAGGATTATCAACCTTGAGTTGATAACTGATGTCTTGTGAGATTATGCCCCCTTCCACTGCCAAATCCAAAAACTGATCAATGTCATGCTTGAATTTGGAAGTGGGATCGAGAGGCATAATCTTATAATGTTTGGTATTCGACGATTAATGTTGTGCCTCGGCATAATATTGGGTCCAATCCTGAATGACAACTGCCCCACCCTTGTCTGCTGGCAAAATCACAATACTTCTATCTGATTTAAGTTTATCAATACACCTCCGCTCCTCCCTACTAATATTATCTTTGATAATATTGTTTTTGGCAAGATTAAGATGTAAATCTTTAACAACATTATTTTGAAATGCAGAAACAACAGGTGACATGGGAGGTTTGAAGATGGAAGGTCTAAACTTGAAAATTCTAGTATCAAGGTTATCATCAGAATTATGAAAATATAAGCGTAAATTCAATAGATGACAAAAGGTGATGACATCTTGTGCAAAAGATTGTTCCAGCACACAAAAGCCTGGTACAAAACTTAAACCTATATTGAGGGTGTTTATTTCAAGTTCTGTTAATGTCAAGGAAGATATACTATGCACATTGTTGTCATTTACATTCAGATGTTCGTTATTATTTTCAAAATATCTTTTAAATCAGGCGGAGCTTTTATGCTTCCTGCCCCCTCTTCTAAATTTGTACCTAAAGGGACCCCTGATTCCAAATTATTCCCAATGTTGTTCCTCTTGGGAATTGGTGATGTCCTAGTATGGCTAAATTCCCAATCTGTGTTGGACAAAGAATACTCCCCTGAAGTAGCAGATTCCCTATTTCTTTTCTTGAGAATGGACTTGGTTCTAGTGCCTTTGGGACCCTTGGGAGTTTGGTTTGGAGTTGAAACTTTGACTTTTTGGTGAGCCTCAAAAGGTCTCCCTCTGTCAAAATTCCCAACATCCCGATTGAACTTTTTAATTTTCTTGTCCTTTAATATATTTTCCAGCTCAGAATGGTCATTATTCAATTGACTAATACAAGAGTTATAACAGGGCGAAGAGAGGTAATCCCAAAACCCCTCACATACTTTCTACCTGATGAGTTTGTTGTTCTATCCTCCTTACATAATGGGCCGCCAAAGCACTGACAAAACCCATAGAGGTTTGTTGCTGGACCTGTAACCATTGCTCTAGTAACATCTGATCTGGCTGTGATATCATAGGTTGCAGCCTCACTCTCAATCTCCTTGATGAGATATTCTTTTGTTGATACACCCTGAATAACCTCAAATGCCATACATTACTCCTGAGCTGTTTCAGCTCCTTGGTTAACTTTAGAAATGCCATCTTGCATTCCTGACTTGGATTATAAGTACTTGAGCCACAATCTGCAGTGTTGGACCCCAAACCAAAAATCCCCAAGTCCTCAGTATCAGAAGATAGGCCCCTAATAATCAATACCAAAGCCATGGCTAGCAAAAATCAACAAAACCCAAATACAATATGATAAATTCAAACAGCAAATAATTCTGCAATAAAAGTACACAACACTAATGGCTGAGTTGTTTACTTTTTAATATCAAAAACATTAGTTACACCATATGTTTATGTACAATAACTGTATTGCAGGTTACTTGGGTATTCACCCCAAAGAAAATATTATGGCACTATAAATAGCCAAAAACCACCTGCAACTTTAACATGTGGTTATATATCTGCTATGTGCCCCCAAATGCCAATACCAATTTTAAATTAACTTCCACCTGCATACTCCATCAGTTGTTAAGCCATAATAACAGCCTACAGCACTATAGTGGGTGACACTAATATCAATATTTTCTAATATAACAATATATATTGCATCCCAAATGTTTGGTCACTCCAGCCAGTCCGGTATTGATGTCCACAATTGCAGGGCCAATAAATTGAGTATATTAATATAATATGTAAATAAAACAGACAGTGGATCCTGTGCCCAAGTACCCAAATCAAACAACTACACCAAAAAATGAAAAATTAAAAAATTGAGAAGTTGGGCTCTACTCAGGATAAAACCTATAAAGGAGACTGATGAGGTATGGACTATATGTCCTAATGGTTAGGACCCAATCTACAAAAGCCAGGTCTCCACAAATTCACACAATTGTTGTTAAACTGTAAATGTCAGTATATCAAATTAAATGTTTCCTTATAGGTACTGATAGTAATCCCCTGTGCCATATGCATTGTCCTGCCAAACATGAAAATAAAGGATGCCAGTTAAACATGCCCTAACACCAAACAGCTAATGTATTCCAACTAGCCAGAACACAAAGTCTCCTAGAACCAGAAAGCAATACATGCTGTTTGTTCGCATAAGCCCCAAAAGCGAAAGTAATAACATCCAGACATACAAAAATGGCATACAATGCCCAGTTAGATATTGCTAACGAACACAAATATCATGTACATTGGCAGGCCAAGCTGATATATGTGATCAAAACATATATAGTAAACTTAAATAGTTATGAAAAAGGCACATATCCAATCTCCGACTCAAATATGACAAACTGAGCTCTTGCCATATTGTCTAACCATTAATCCTTGGGTCATAACAAAAGGTCCACAGTCCTATAGATCACCTGTAACAAAAACAACACAATCCTCCACTTCAAAATATAGAACCAAGAAATTGCCCAGCAATCCCAAATGACCACTTTACAAACATCAATGCTTAACACATCAAAAATATAAAGCATAATGGCTCCACCAGATTTAAAAGGTATTTTGAAAATAATTATCAAGATCTGAAAGTAAATGACAGCAATGTGCATAATATATCTTCCTTAACATTAACAGAACTGGAAATAAACAACCTCAATAAAGGTTTAAGTTTTGTATTGGGCTTTTGTGTGCCAGAACAGTCTTTTGCACAAGATGTTATCAGTTTTTGTCATCTATTGAATTTACACTTATATTTTCATGATTCTGATGATAACATTGATACTAGAACTTTCAAGTTTAGACCTTCCACCTTCAAACCTCCCATGTCACCTGTTATTTCTGCATTTTAAAATAATGTTCTTAAAGATTTGCATCTTAATCTTGTGAAAAACAATATTATCAAGGATAATATCAGTAGAGAGAAATGGAGGTGTATTGATAAACTTAAATCAGATAGAAGTATTGTGATTTTGCCAGCAGACAAGGGTGGGGCGGTTGTCATTCAGGATTGGACCCAATATTATGCCGAGGCACAACATCAACTGTCAATACCAAACATTAAAAGATTATGCCTCTCAGTCCCACTTTCAAATAAAAGCATGATATTGATCAGTTTTTGGATTTGGCAGTGGAAGAGGGCATAATCTCACAAGACATCAGTTACCAACTCAAGGTTGATAATCCTAGACAACAATATGTTTATTTGTTGCCTAAGATTCACAAAGACCCCATCAAGCCACAAGGGAGACCAATTGTGTCTCGAAGGGGCTCACTTACTGAGCCTCTTTCTGAATATATTACAGAACATCTCAAACCATTGTTAGCTTTGGTATGAGCCAGAATTCAAGATAATACTGAGTTCTTGGGAATTATTTCTGAGATGCAATTGGAGCCTGAATGGCTTTTGTGCACTTTGGATGTCACCTCTGTGTATACCAGCATACCCCATTGGGCAGGATTGACTGCCCTACAATATTGGTTGGATAGAGCAAATCTATACAGACCAGGTTTTAACACCTTCCTGGTCTGTATGGCAGAACAAGTATTAACATGGAATGTCTTTTATTTTCAAGAGCAATGTATATGGCAGGTCCAGGGTACCGCTATGGGGCATCTTTTGCACCCATATATGTTGATCTATTCATTGCCTGTGTGGAGGAGCAACTAATTTATGACAACAGTCATAATATATACTTGAGTGAAATGGACATATGGTGGAGATATCTTGATGACAGTTGGTGTGGATGGTAGATGAGGTGTATTTAAATGAATTTGTAGAATACCTCAATCAGAACAAGTGGGGTATTGAATTCAAAATAACCTTTGACAAGCATATCATCACTTTCCTGGATGTATTAATTAAGCAAACTAGTATGGATACACTGGAAAGTGAGGTATTTAGAAAATTCCCCCAATTTAATACACTTCTACATGCAATCAGCTTCCACCCCCAGCATGTCATCAGGAATATCCCAAAGTCACAATTCCTCAGAATAAAGAGGATTTGTTCCAACTCCTCCACATATAGCTAGTACCAACGGGACCTCATTATTCAATTTAAGGACAGGGGTTACAGAGTAGGTGACCTCTGTAAGGTTAGTAGGTTTGCCAAACAACAAGATCGGGGTCAATTGCTTCAATATCTTAAACGGTCACCTAACAATAAACATCAAGTGAGGCTAGTTACTACATATGGTAGGAATACTAGGGTTTTCATGGATATTATTTCATGTCATTGGAACATCTTGCAGACTGAAAGTAAATTAAGGGAACACCTGAATGACAACTGCCTATTCTCTTTTCGTAAGGGGGCATTCTCTGGGTTCCTCGTTCAGCCACTATAAGAGGTGGCAGGACAAGGATATTTCCCCAGTCCAAAGAAGACTTAATGGACAGAAATTGGTAGGCTGCAGCCCATGTTGTCATTGTACCTATTATTCAAGGGTGTTTAAGATAGAAAGTTTCAGTAGCCCAAATACCCCAAATGTGTATAACATTTTATTTTTTGCCAACTGCAGCACCAGTTGGGTAATTTATCTGGCAAGATGTACATGTATGGCATTTTATGTAGGACAAACATCAAGGCCCCTAAAGCTCAGGATAGGGGAACATCTATGTGATATTAAAAATAAAAGACAATCCAGTGCCTTGTACAAGCATATTTTGAAACATACAACTGGTGTTTTCAGATTCATTGTGATTGATTGTATCACTCATAGATGTAAAGACAAGGCTGCATTACTTGATATTCTAAATAATAAAGAAAAAAAGTGGATAGTCAAGTTAGGGGGTTGTTCTCACCAAGACTGAATGAATATTTGTGAGATATTTTTTGAATTATGTGACATCCGATCAGATAGTGGATTACTTGAGGGCATTGCATATAAATTACTATTTATGGTAATTGTTTATTCATCTTTGTATTCATCACTGCAGAAGGCTTTGGCCGAAACTGGTTTGATGATTTATGTAGGGGTATTTTTGCCCTATGTTTATTAATAATTAAAATAGCCATTTATTTAAACAGAACCTGTGCTGGATTCTGTGTTTTGCTATTTAAATCCAATTTCTTGCCAGAATTCAAACTCTCTACTGCCCCTACAAAAACCATAAAAAAAACTTCTAAAACTAAAACCCAGCTCAGCTGCAGCAGATGGCATTCCTGCACAATATCTACAATTTTCTGCAGACATCATTGCATACCCCATTAGCATTCTCATAAACAGATCCATCCAAGAATCAGATTTCCCCAATCTCTGGAAAAAATGCAAACATACTACCTCTCCACAAAGAGGGTACCTGAACAGATATATCCAACATCTGCCCTATAGCTATTCTATCCTCCATCTCCAAAGTCCTAGAAAAATGTATACACACCCAACTAATACAATTCCTTCTTAAAAATAAAATCCTTTCTCAAATGTAACATGGGTTCAGACCTGGGCCCACTACTCAGGGACGATTGTCTCTACATTATTTCTGGATTTATCTAAAGCCTTTGGTAGCATCTCTCACACACTCCTCCTTTCCCAGTTTCCTAACATTGGCATATCTATTTCATCTCTTAACTAATTCAGAAGCTGCGTATCTATATAGAACAAGTGTTAAATGGCAACACTATATTTCCTTATACTCATAACCCCAACAGTGTCCCACAAGGCTCCATATTAGGTCCCCTACTATTTAATATTTTCATCAACAACCTCCACCTATCATTTCAACAAGGGTCTCTGGCTCAGTACGCAGGTCACTCTACTATAATGTGCTCTGCTGAAAACCCAACTCAACTACAACAAATTACTCAATCTGCTTTGATTATTATATTCACTCCAATGACAAACACTCACATTAACAAATCTGAATTACACATATTCTCCCGAAACAAACCAAAAATTGAATTAGTTACCCAAATCAAACTGTTTGGAGTTATAATTGATGAAAACCTAAAATCTGAACTACACTTAAAAAAAAAAGAAACTCAGCAAGACACACAAAAAAGGGACTACTCTACAGACATAAACATTTCCTCTCCTTTCCCACAAAACAAGTTCTTGCTTCTACTTATCTACTTCCTCCTTTAGTTTATGGTGCCCCATTTCTAAACAACCTCCAATCCTCCCTCAAAAAAAAACTAGAAATCTGCTATAACAAAATAGCAAAGTATGCAACAAATAACCACCACTCCACCCATAACTGCAGACCTTAAAAACATTAAATTGGTTGAAATTCTCCCATTATCTTATTTATCTCCAATTATCTGCCACACACAGATTACTTACTAAACCACAGGACTGCTGTACCCTAACTCCTTATTCTCCCACTATAATCCCAATAGGTCCCTAAGTTCAAAAAACCAACACCTCCTCCAAATTCAAAAACCTAAACTACTAGCTGGTCAAGTATTATACTCCTGGGTAATAGCTAAAACCTGGAACAGCCTTCCTCCAGCCATTCACACAACACAATGCACTGCCTCCTTCCAAACCACCCTACGCACACCTTTACTCCAGGTGGATCTGTAAATCCACTAAGCCTCCCCAGCCATCACCTAGATCTTAGTCCCATCCTTACCACTCACATTTCCTTTCCCCTTATTTTTCTATATACCTATCTCAAGTACTATAACATTTCTTCACACTCTCTCTCTCTTTATCCGTTACTACTATTTGACCTCCCTCTTGAACTCCATCTCTATTACTCCCACATGTTTTACCTCTACTTTTATCACTTACAACTTCTTACATGTTCCTTCTGCTATTCTTACATTCATTTCCTCTTATATACTACATATTCTGCAACATCACTGCTATAGCCTCTGAATATCTTTCCTAGCTATAAATCTCAGACATTATCTGAGTGATAAGATTTCTTATTTACCCATACCACTACAACAACTATAGTTATACTATATTAGAATTAGTTTAAGTGTGTATTACGTGTGTATCAAGTGTGTGTATATATACTCTAAATGTACTACTCTTAAGAAGCGTTTTCTGTGCTGTCTATACTCTTAATGTGTGCCTTGTGATGTACTATATATTATACTTGTGTTTCTTGTGAAGCTTTTCTCCCTGGGACTCCACAGAAAATGGGTAATGCTTGGCCCAGTGTACTTTCCCAATAAACAAATACTAATAAATACATTAATTAATTAATTAATAAATTCTTAACCCACAGGTGTTTAACAAGTGATGCCCCCAGCACAATCTGCACATACCTAGAAGCTTTAGGATGGTTATTCTGGTTGTCTCGTCCCCCAGATTTGCCTGGTCACTGGATATCAGCAGGGTATTGAAGGTCTGAAAAAACTCCAGAGGTTCCATTCAATTTTCATTGAAACTCTTTGGCCACCACCTCCTTATATTCCTTATTAAGGATCTGTATTTATCTGCTGATGCTTTTTTACTTTTTTGTCCTCTGAGCCACCTTGTTTACATGAATGCATACTGGTGCATTCAAGCCAATGAGGTGCTTTATTCCTTGGGAGGATGTTGCTTTTTGGCCAGGATGTAGTTTTATTATGGTTAGAGGTCATAAACTGACTAGGCCAGTAAATGGCAGGAAATATGCTTAGTCAGGGCTGCTTCACCAGTCATTTGCTCAGATCACTAGGCCTCCTCCCTGAGCAGCCTGACACTTGGCATCCTGTCCTGCAGCCCTGTCTTCAATATTACAGCCAGTTGGCCTATTTCTGTGGCAGAAATCAGTGCTAACTTGAGGATAGCCTTATGTATTTAGGATTTCACATCAAAGGATATTCCTCTCACTCATTTCACATAGGGCATACATCTGACCTAGCAGGAGAAGGGCATTTGACCAAGGTCCTAAAGAGGACACAAAATTGGTTATCTGATGCATATTTCTCATGCACTAGACAGCAACCTTGTTATTTCCTTTGCAAGGCAAAATATGATTTGGATATTTTGGTACTCTTTTGTACAGAGAACAAATTTCCAGGTTTGTCTTGGATGCAACTATGGGACATATGGTGCCAGTTTTTCCTTTCATTCAGCACTGACAAATGCTTTAATTGTACACCTAGGAGGTAATGGTTTCATGAAGGTTTCAAAAATAATTGTAGCTAGAATCCTCACTAACCAGATTAGGATATGCTCCCTTCATTCAAAAATTCTCATTTTCTGGTCTTTCATCCTTCCAAGCTTGCTTTGGAAGGGCACATTTAGGGGTTCAGTGGTGGAACAGTCCAGGTATTTCATCAACCATCATGTGGTTAGAGATGCTAAGGTCATTGATTATGAAGTTATTGAGTATAAGGACCTGACAAAACCATGCAAAGGCTTTTTTGATACTGATAGTACCCAGTAGAATGAACTGGGCCTTGACTTGTTTCACTTACAGTTGATCATGGCAATTGATGACATTTTAATTCAGTTAATTAGAGTTTAATCATTGATTCACATTGGCTACTGTCTTGCAGGGAACATGGGAGATTTAGAGTTTGAGCCATGGGAAACAGCTGCTATAGGCTGCTGATGGCAATTATCTCATGGCTTAGCATCCTTGTGTCTTCCCATTAGCCATCAATGGTCTCTTGATGAATTGCCAGGTTAGGATGACCTAGGAATTTTGGAGTAGAAAATGTATGGATGGGTGGGAAGTTATCCATTGAGTTTTTGGTTTTACGACTGGTCTGAGGATGCTTGAGGTTACGGAACCAGACTCTTATCTGTTAACTGGAATGGGCCTGATAATTCCAAGCAGCTCAGGTAGTTACTGCATGTTATATATACTTAATCTTCCTGTTCATGATAGGCTGTTGGGCAGTGCTAGTTTTTTTGTTTACAAATAAAATAGTCCCAAATACATTTTGGTGTAATCACTGATTCAACTCTAGTGGACAAAACACCTCAATAATACTGAAGATTAAGTTTTCCATGTACTGCATACCTGTTGTGTACCATTTATATATCTGTTAATGAGTTAAGCTAACTAAGCAGAATCAAATGTGTTTCTGGGCAGAATAACAGGATAATGTCTTGTGATACAGAACTGAAAATGCTGTATTAAAGTAGGTGAGATGAAGGGCAGGCATTCTGGTCAGTTAGCTCATAGTCATAGCAAGGAATCCTTGGTAGGTAAGACAAGTCCCTCTAGTCATAGAAAAAGTGAAGAATATGAGTAACAAACTCACTTTGAGATATTCACTTGGTTAAAGAATTTGTATCACAAAAGTTTGGCAGGTATTAAGTAGTGAGGGTGAGGGTGAGGGACGAGTTAGGGTTTTAAGTGTTATGTTGCCTTCAAAGACAGTAGAATTTTATGATAGTTACTGAGATGGGATAAAAAACAATTGATTGTTAAAGGAGTTACTAAGGAACACTGTCTCCTTAAGTGACTTCCTGGGAGCTATACAGTTTCTAAATGGAAATTGAAAGAACCAGAGCTGGGAGTGGAGCATGAAATTTACTAGCATTTCATACCCTGACGCTCCTGTGATTTACAGCTAGGCAGTAAAGACAGTACTGTACAAGAATCCTGGTTTTTAAACATAATATTACTTCTAAATACATTATTTTATGTGAAGGGAGGCATATTGTACTCCTCAAATAATAGGCTCAGTTCTACCTCCCCACTTTTTTAATATAGCCGCCTCCAACATGCTTACAGTTTACAGAATATGACACATCACTGTGTTGTGGTAAAACTGGAATTTGTAGACAATTCAAGCTATGTCTGTGTTCATTGGTATTTGATGCGTCCTTTCATTATGTTTGTTTATGTTTGTTTCTTCAGATGTGATTATTCCATAATGGTATACATTTCTTCTTTAAAAGAAAGATTTATATTTGGTAAGCACGGATATGGAATATAGTGTAAAATAAACAAATTGTTTCTACTTATTATCAGCATATTGTTTATTTAGTCTGCCTTACTGATATACTCTGAAACATTCACTATGTGACACTGGCAGTTTTATGTGGCAGTATTGTGGGTGGATAAGAAAATATAATTTAGTCAATGCATAGTATACTGAGATATAAGTCATCATATCATATCAATCATTCTAATTCACAGATGTAGAATAATATAATCTCTGTGCCTTACTTGTGGTGTTATTCATACCACACACAAATTATGTGCACAAATAATGAACATAACAGAGAAATTATCAGAATGTTTGTATATGATTTAATTAATTATTTCAAATTTTTAAGAAGTGATCAGTTTTTATATAAATTTTACCTGTACTAACAAGAGGAAATATAGTAATATTTCCTGATTATAAAGATTTCTGAATGTCCTGCTCATCTATTAACAGTATTTTTCATAAATTATGTTAAAATAATACATGCCATTATTTTGATAGCATTTTATTGTTAATTGCTAACTGTTTAAATGCTTATCAAACAAATACAGTATCAAGAAATAAAATAAAAATAAAACCTTGTAAGATACTAGCAGTAGCTCAAATGAAACATGATGGGATTGTATGGTATATTAAAGGAACTGTTGCAGTTAACTGGAAAAATATTATAGCATTTGTTTCTGACTGAATGTCCTACATACTAATTTCTGCAGCTGGCCTTATTATGAAGAGTAGGAAGATGTAGGCTTGAATAATCTGGAAACATTGTCGTAGTAAGTAAAGTCAAGCAGCTTAAAAATAAGCCCATTATGTTAAGGCGGAAAAGTGGTAATTATAATTTTGTAGACTATCACTGTCAAGAAGGTTCTAATTAAATTTCATACTCATTATCCTGTGTTATGAAGCAGAAGAGAGTCGGCATGACTGTAAAATGTAAGTCAGTGGGGTCTGATATACAAAAAAAAAAAAAATCCTACACTCTTCTCTCACTGGTTGAATAATCTGGGCATTCCTTTTAAGGGAACTATTTAAGCTACATTTAATTTAATCATTTCTCTAGCAATTAATTCTTCCTAGGGAGGGATAATAAGAGTCTATTGTCATATATACCCTGCAATTGTGCCATATCCTTAGGATACTGCAGTCTCTGGACAAAAGGATGTAAAAAAATATTTTTGTCAAAATATCATACATTGCAGTGTGGATTTATGAACCTGTTGTTACCTTTGTTTTCAAAGCAATGGGCAGTGCATTTAAAATTGGAAGGCTGTATTAAGGATTCTT
>NC_056739.1:1636167491-1636309991 GCF_019279795.1 Protopterus annectens | reverse complement strand
TGTTAAACAAAAGGGGTCCCAAGATGGAGCCTTGGGGAATACCAGTGGAGATGGGAAGGAAAGGTGAGGAGGATGAGAGCCATTTGACAGATTGTTCCCTGCCAGATAGGTAACTATTAAACCAGGCAAGTGCGGAGGAGGATAGGTGGAGATTTGCGAGTTTGGATAGTAGCAAAGGATGAGAGACAGTATTGAAGGCTTTGGAGAGATCTAGGAAGAGACAGGAAATGAGTTTATTGTTGTCTAGGTCCTCTGCAATGATATGAGTGAAGGAGAAGAGGGCAGTGGTTGTGCTGTGGTGAGGACGAAATCCATGTTGGGGTAAGTAAGTGGTGTGTTAGGAGGTGATTGAGAAGCTGTGAGTGAATACATTTTTCTAATACCTTGGAGAGGGGGGACAGGATGGCAATGGATCGGTAGTTTGAGGGGTCAGTGGAGTTTCCACCTTTATGAAAAGGGATAGTGAAGAAAGATTTCCAAAGGGTGGGGACAGTTGATTCCAGAATAGATCGATTAATTAGTATAGATACAGGATAGGCAATTGAGTCAGCAGCAAGTTTGAGGAATGTAGGAGATAGATTGTCAGTGGAAGGAGAGCAAGGTTTTAGCTTGAGTAGTAGAGATTTGATGTAATTAATGGGAACTGGCTCAAAAGAAAACAAAATTCTGTTAGTGGGACTTGGAGAGGTGGGTGTCGAAGTAGAATTTGGTGTAGAGGTTACCAGATTTTGGATGGAAGAGATAAAGTGTTTATTCAGGAGGGTAGCTGTTTCCTGAGAGGAAGAGGTAGGGTATGGGGAGGGATTAGAGGGCTTTCCAGGATAGAGGATGTTGTTGAGAGTTAACCAAAATTTTAGAGGATTGGATTTATTGTTAAGCTGAGCAGAGCTTTAGTATAACTTCTTGTCATTAATTGTATGTTTTTTGCAAGGTTCCTCAGTTACCTGTATTTTTGAAGAAAAGGTGGTTATTTAGTTTTAGTCCAGGTTTTCCAAGTATGATCTCTTTGTTTCATAAGGGACCTAGTTTCTTTGGAGAGCCAGGGAGCATGGTTTGATTTTACTCTGATCTTCCTAGAGGGAGCTAAGGAGTTTAGAGTATTCATGAAGATGCTATTGAAAGTGCTTACAGCATCGTTTAGGGGGAGGTGTTTTAGGATGGACCAATCTTTGTTGTGGAGAATGGAGTTAAACTGGGATGAATTGAAAGTCGATAGTTTTCGACAGTCTTTGATAAGGTGGGGTTTAGGAATATGGGAGTAGTGTCTTAAGATGGGGGTAGGGAGATGATCACCGAGGGAGTTAGGTAAGGTGGTGGGATTGTGGTATCAGTGGGGGGAATTTGTAAGGATCCAGTCTATGATGGAGCTGGAAGTGTAATTTTTATGGAAGCAAGTGGGAGATGTTATAAGTTGGTGGAAGCCATGTAGGTGGATACTGAGTTGGGGGGAGTCACTTGTGAGTTTGGACCAATCAATATTGACATCACCAAGGATAAGTGTCTCATATGGTATGTTGTGGGAGAACCAGGATAGGATGTTTTCAAGAATGTGCAAATTGTTACTAGGAGGAAGGTAGATAGAGGCAATTGCAAGTTTTTTTGTGGGGATTCAGATGGCAGTTAAGGATGATGATTTCAGCTTGGAGGAAGTCAGGAATTGGAGAAGGGTATGGTGAGAGGTTAAGAACGTTTGAGTAGAGGATGGCCATGCCACCACCTTTTTATACAGGTCTATCAGATCGGAATATATTATAACCTGGTGGGAGTATTTCACTATTTGAGATTTGTGGCTTGAGCCAGGTTTCAGATAGGGAGAGGATGTGAGGGGTATTGAGAGCTATCCATGAGTGCAGCTCAGTTACTTTATTTGCTAGACTCTGACTATTCAATGAGTAAATAGTTAAGTATTTGGATAGATATGATTGTTGTGACTGAGGTTGGTGACTGTTAGAGGAGTAAGATGGGGGCAGTGTAGAGGTTATATATATATATATATATATATATATATATATATATATATATATATATATATATATATATGTATATATGAATATATAAAAACAATGGCTGCATGAATGATAGCACTCCATGATATGTAATTGCTCCACCAGGAAAAATGGGTCTGGCTTATTGAAGTAGCACTAACAGGTTTGCATAGAAAAAAAAGTAAGCAAATATCAGTGCAAGTTCACACAGAGTAGTCAGGAGGGGAAGTTCTCCTGAGGAGAGCCATTCAAGGATAAGAGAATTAGTAAGGACATCCATTAACTGCAGAAATCTCCACTGATCCTAAGCCAGTAATCCAAGACCTCAATATAAATTACCAAAAATACGCCACACTATCTCTACAATACCTTCACAAATCCAGACCCTTATACTTTCTGAGTTGCTCCGGCATATCATGCGTTCACCATTCTTGGAAAGGAGTTGTTCCAAATATGCAATGGCATAGCCCATACCTCAGACAGTTCTATTTATGCATGTCTACCTTCCTACCTACATCTGTCTACTTATCTGTATCTATACTCTACTTATACATGGGCTCTATGTGCAAGATATATTATGTCATTTCATAAAATCAGAAGACAAGACTCTAAAATAGCCACCCAAGTTCTAGATGGTATCACTCCTTAACAGCCTAGCCTCTAAAGGTCCCAAAGTGTGTGTGGGAGGAGCATGAGGACCCCCAAAAACTGATGCAGTGCAGTGGCAAAAACATCTTTATTATATCTCTGGATTTGCAGACCTCTAATGCCAGACTGAAAGATCTACACATGACAACATAATTACAAACTAGTAATTGCTGAGGGAGGTGGTTGGAATATGTCTCAAAACATAAAATTCCAAGGCGTAGAAGAATGTATTTATCATTGCTACTCTCCCTGATAATGACAAATTAAATGTGTGTTTTATATGATGCTAAAGATCTTATCCCAAATAATCTTTAGGTTAAATTTTAGCAGTTTTGAAGGTCTTTGTGTTAAAAGAATCCCAAATATGTTGGTGCAATGCAAGACAGTCCTAACCCAAAGTAATTTTTACTGACTAAAATCTGAATTATTCAGCACTATATTAAATTTCAGTACTTAATTCTAAAGAATTGTGTTCAATAGAAGTAGTAATTACCAAAAGGCATTACCCTCTCCTGTTTACCTAAATAATGCTACCCTGTACTTACATCCCATCATTCCTCTCAAACTCTTACAGCAAGAAATCTGGACAAAGCCAAATATAATAGGGGGGGGGGTGACAAAGGCCCAAAAATAGAGACAGATTTTAAATATTGCTCTTATAATTTTTGAAAGTTACTAGAATGACATGTTTTGTCTTAGCAAGCAGTTTTTAAAGGATATGATCTCCGAAACTCAAATACATAACATAATTAAGTGACTCTAGTCCACAACTATTTACTGAAAGATCACAAATTTTATGTTCATAGGTTCATAGGTTCATAGGTAGGTACTAGGTTATCAGCCCAAGGGTCTAAGTAAGCCTAGCCAACAAGGTTCCCTAGCTTATGCCACCCAAGAAAGTTAATTTCCTGTGCCCCTGTCGAGCAGAGCCACAGAAGTGATCCCCGGGTGTATTTCCTATTTCCCATCCACTCATCGAGATTTTTCTTGAAGAGTGCTAATGAGGAACTTTGCTTGACATAGATAGGTAGCTTGTTCCAGAGTATAGGAAGTTTCTTGGACAAGAATCTATCCCTCCAGCATGTCCTGTTTATTGTGGTGACAAGGTTTAGGTCCCTAGAGCATGTAGCTTGGAGGGATTGGAATTTCATTAGGTGTAGCATGTCCAGCAGCTCTGGGTTTAACATAGCCTTATATGTTAGCCAGAGAGCTCCTCGAAGTAGGTGATATGCTACAGAGTAAAGCTGGAGTTTTTTGAGATGGTCAGTGTAGGGCATCTGTTTGAGGCCAGTAATCCTCTTTGTGAGGTACTTCTGTGGCCTTTTCAGCTGCTGCAGATGTCTTGTGAGGTATATTCCAAAAGAGGCTTTGTACTCTATAATGGGTCTAATGAGTGCTGAGTAGAGGGGAACAATGAACTCTTTTTTCCTGGATGAGAACCCTTTTGTGATGAGGTGTGCCACATAGAAGGATTTTCTGACTACTGTGGCGATGTGATTATCAAAGGAGAGACTACTGTCCACCTGGGTCCCAAGGTCTCTTATCACACATTCAGCATTAAGTAGACTGCCGTTTATGTGGTAGTTCATGGGTACAGAATTTTTACGAAAGGGGGTGACAATGCACTTTTTGGCATTGAGCTTGAGGCCATGCCTCTGATACTAGGCATCTGTCTCAGTGAGGCCCTTCTGTAGGATGTCCACATCATTTGCAGACGCGACTATGGCTCCTAGTTTGCAGTCATCTGTGAAATTCATTAACCAAAAGCCTTCTGTGCTAGCCTGCACTTCAGAGAAGTAGATACCAAACAGGCGAGGTCCCAGGACTGAATCCTGTTGTACTCCACTTGTCACTGGTTAGAAGTCAGATTTGGAGTCTGCAACTTTTACAGTGTGGGTTCTGTCAGTGAGCCAGTTGGCAGCCCATCTTGTGACATAGGGATTTATATCTAGTTTAGTGAGTTTAGCTATAATTCCAGAATGGGGGATGGTGTTGAAAGCCTTGGCGAGGTCAAGATAGGCTCTGTGAACTACCTTACCATCGTCTACAGCTTTGGTGACTGCTTCAAAGAAGTAGATCAGGTTCAGAAGGCATGATCTGCCTTTCACAAACCCAAACTGGGTGGGGGTCCAGAGTTTGGAGGTTACCAATGTCTTTGTTTATGAGTCCCATGATGATACGTTTCATGGCCTAGAAGACCAGGCTCATCAGGCTAATAGGGCGATAGTTCCCAGGATCAGTGGTGGCTCCCCCCTTGTGGAGTGGGTTAACTGTTGCTGTGTGTCGTTCAGTGGTCACAAAGCCTGAAGTGAGACTATAACAGAACATGGTGCCTAGGTGGGGAGCCAGTTTGTTCTGAAGTTCATGTAAAATGCAGCCTGGGATGTTGTCTGGTCCCATGGATGCTGTGTTTTTGGATTTAGAGAGTGTAGCTTTTACCTGAGTAGTTGTGATTACAGGGACTCTGCATTCTTCCTGTAGAGATATGGGCCCTTTAGGGGGTCAGAGGGGAGTAAAGTTAGCACTGAACCTATCTGCTAGGATGTTGGCAATATCAGTTGATTCTGTAATTTTCATGTTATTGTGCTGTAACTCAAAGCACACCTGGGTGTTGCCATTAAGATTCTTGACATAGCTATAGAATGCTTTGTGGTTGCCCTTAGAATCAGAGGCAATTTGTGTTTTGTAGTTAGCTTTGGAGGATCTTATAAGGGATCTCAGCTTCTTACTGAGGCTGACCAGGGAGATCCTCCACTCATGGGATTTTACTCTCTTTTGCAACAGTTTCTTCCTTCTGTTGTAGAGTTTGTTTATGGCAGGGGACCACCAGATTAGCTTCCTTTTTTGGAGGATAGCGTCTTGGTTCTGTTTAGGATAGCACGATCCATGCACTCTTGTAAGTGCTTATACAGTGCATTTGTGTAGAATTCAGCAGTCATAAATGTATTGTCCACCTGCATGGGTGTCATGAAGTTTGCCACTTCTGTCTTAAGAAGCATGAAGTTGCCTTTGAAGAAATTTTTTGCTGTGTTTCCTTAATGGTGGGTGGGGGCAGGATGAGGATATCTAGGGTGATTAGCTTATGGTCGGATCTGGCCAACGAGGAGTTGACTTCATGTGTGGAACACCGGTCACTCATGCTGGTAATGACTAGGTCCAGGATATTGCTGCCCCTGGTGGGGGTGTGGATAAGTTGATCCAGGGCACTGGAATTTATGAATTCCAGAAAGCGTTGAGCGAAGGAGATGGTACATGAGTAGTTTTCCTAGTTAATAGTGGGGTAGATGAAATCACCCATTATTATGGTGTTTGGTTGAACCCTAATATTTTCCAGTATAACAAGAAAAGAGGAGTGGGAATCCTGTGGCCATTGTGGGGGCTCTGTAGCAAGCTACAAATTGGATTGCAGTTTTGCCCAGAGTTAATTGCACTTGGATAACCTCGGATGTATTATGCTGCGCAAATAGCCTGGAGGTGTGGATATCCTTAATGAATATAGACACACCTCTACCTTTGGTGTTTTGGTCCTGATTAGATGGGCAAAAAGTGTGGTATGAGTTATAGCCTGGTAATACAGGGGACCAGGTCTCAGTCACTGCACATATATTAATGTTCTCCATTATAAGGAGTGCCTCGAGTGAGTGTATTTTGGGATTTAGACTTCTAGCATTGAGTAGCATTACCCTCAGTTTTTGCTTGCCTGTTCCTGTTACAGTGGTGAAATTGTCATTTGAACCTTGCCTAAAACAAGGCACTATAGGGGTGGCAAGACGCTTAGCCAGTATCCGGAATTCCAGGGGCAACAGTTGCAGGCCATCTCTAGCAAAACATCGTGGTCTGTTGACCAAGTTGTCCCAGGTAGACAGATACTGGATTCCCTTAGAATGACACCAGAAGCTTAGCCAATTGTTGAAGTCAATCATTTTGTCCTTATACTGCAGTATCATTCTGGGCAATGGCAGGATGCTACTCAGGACTAGGGTCATACCTGCCTGGGCTACAAGATCAGAGAGCTCTTCCATGTCTCTTTTCATGTGGTCCAGGGAAGTATGTCTCAGGTCATTCACACCAACATGGACAATGTCAGAGTCATATTTGTACTTGTTGTGGAGTGACCTGAGTGTGTGGGTTATGTGGTGGATCCTGGCACCCAACAGGCAGCTGACAGTAACCTTCTTCTTGTTTAGCCTGGTGAGTGGGACATCAGTTTGCCTGACTATAGCGTCACCTATGACTAGTGTGTTGGGTATGTTGTTTTGCCTTATGGGCTGTGGTTTATTGGCACACTGAATCTGTGTGTCATTTGGGTTGTGTTGGGGGTGGAGGTTGTTTGCTTTTCTGCTTTGGAGGTCTCTGTTGCTTGAACAGATTATTATTGAGAGCCTCCATCAATGTTTTTGTGTTTCTATGTGTGGATTTTGGTGGTGTAGGTTTAGTGGGACTATTTGATGAGTGTGGTGTGGTGCAAGTGTTTACCTTCTCTCCTTGACTGTCAAGTTCAGTCTTGGTCGGAGAAAGCTTTACCTCCAGTTTGGCTAGATAAGTGCATCTCTCACAGGTTGTAGTGTTGGGTGGTAGGAGGAGAGGGCTGTCTGTGTACATGAGGCAATTGCTACATTGGCCCAAGATGCTCAGATTCATCAGATAGACAGGAGAGAACCCTGGGAGCTGACCCTTGGACATGCCTGAATAAAAAACTACTCTCCTCTAGACAAGTGGGGAAAGTGTGTACAATAGCTGTTTTTCCCTAAGCAAGTGAGGAACGTAAGTACAAAAACTGTTTTCCTCTAGGTAAAGATGAAGGTAGAGTGCTGTAGTAATTTGTAGCTTATTTAGTGCTAACAACAAGTTCTGAACAAGTGCTGAGCACGAATAAGCAAATTCAAGTGCTAAAACTAAGAATCTGTACCTGGATCTTGTGGTAGATAGGCTACCTACTGCTTACCACTCCCACTGATAAGCTAGAATGCTTCCCTCCAACACAGAAAGGCTTTGGAGGCTCAGAATCTTAAAGAGTCCTGGATACAGCAAATATGTTTCTGGACTAGACTAGTTACAGGAAAGGTGGGAAAGTAGCGCAAATGCAGGTTTTTAAACCAGAAAGTTGAAAAAGATGGTAAAACTGACAGACGGCCAATAAACCACAATTTCTGAGCCAGAAATCACTCTTGTGGTAGATAGGCTACCTAGTGCTTACCACTACCACTGGTAAGCAAGAGGTCTTCCCTCCAACACAGAAAGGCTTGGAGAGTTCAGAAGCTTACATTCAGTCCTGGATACAGCAAATCTGTATCTGGACTAGACTGGTTACAGGAAAGTTGGGAAACAAGCACAAACACAGGCTTTTAAACCAGAAAGTTGAAAGAGATGGAAAAACTGCCCAAACGGCTAATAAACTACAATTTCTGGGCCAGAAACCACTCTTCTAGTACATAGTTTACCTAGTGCTTACCATTCCCACTGATAAGCTAGAAGGCTTCCCTCCAACACAGAAAGGCTTTGAGGGCTCAGAAGCTTACAAACAGTCCTGGTTACAACAAATCTGTATCTGGACTGGACTAGTTACAGGAAAGGTGGGAAATAAGTGCAAACATAGGCTTTTAAACCAGAAAGTTGAAAAAGATGGAAAAACTGCCTAAACAGCCAATAAACTACAATTTCTGGGCCAAAAACCACTCTTGTGGTAGTTAGGCTACCTAGCGCTTACCACTACCACTGCTAACCTAGAAGGCTTCCCTCCAGCAAAGAAAGGCTTTGGGGGCTCAGAACCTTACAAACAGTCCTGGTTACAGCAAATCTGTATCTAGACTAGACTAGTTACAGGAAAGTTAGGAAACAAGCTTAGAAAATTTTTTTTTGGAAAGTGGAAAGGGAGAAAGGAAAAGCAGAAGATAATTCAAAATTAAGGACCTAAGTGGCTTGCCCTTCACAAATGTTCTCTCTGTATTAGGTTGAATGATATAGTGACACTAGACTGGAATAGAGCTGGGATAGAGCTAAACAGATGGGATGGATAGGAATGTCTGAAGTAAAAATATGATCTCACTGTACTCGGTTGAGTGAGCAAATGAGATAGACCCAGGAGGAATGTTCAAACACAAATTTACAGGTGTGAAGTAGACAAAAGATATTAGGTAAAAGTCTAGATAATTGAGAGCAAGGCATCCCATGAGTCAACTGTACTGGCTAGAGGTGTATTTGCAAAAAGAAACAAGGAAGGGGATAATGTGCAGCTCTAAGCAAAAGCAAAGAGAAAAACCCATGTTGGTGAGAACTACCTGCAAAAGCGTATTGAGATGTAACCGTTGAAATCAACTCTTCAAGAAACCCAGATTATATAATAACTTGCAAAATGCAATCCTGGCTGAAGGAGACAAGTGTCTTATCAAACTGAATAAAGACTGCCACCATCAGGTCTATATTCTCTTGCATTATATGTGACAAAAAGTAAAACTTTACTATGACTAGCACTTCACTGGTGGGAGTAAAGTGTTATAGACATAAATTTTGATTAGGACTAACAATAATGTTAAGAGTATTGGGAAGTGGTGAGAACCTCTCCATCATGCTGGATACTTCTAAATATGGCAGCCATGACCAGCAGTATGACAGCACCCAAACAAAAATATATTTTCATATTAACACCACCTGTCCTGGAAGCCCTGCAGTCCACTTCCTTAGTCATAACAGGGCAACTTGACTAATCAATTTGTTCCATCTCCAGTGTAGGTAACTTAGCCCTTTGAAACAGATTATTAAGCCAATCTACTCAAGCTTCATCAAATTGTATCTCATCCCTATATAAAACTTAATAAAAACTCACAATTACTTCATTAATAAATTCATGGTCTGTCATAATCTGCCCCAGATTATGTTGCATACTTGAGATTGTCTTCTGGACCCCATGCTATTTCAGCCTATAAACGAATAGCATTCCAAGTTTATTCGTTAAGATCCTCCTTTGAAGTCTGTTTTAAACATAGACGAGCATTTTGTGTTCTAAACATGATGAACATTTGACATTGACATCAACACCAAGTGTTTCTGATATGTCTTATAATGCCTAATTATCTCTTTATCCCACCCAGAGGTATAAATTTTGGCTCTAGGTGGTGTTCAGTCTTGATGTGACACTTCAAACCCATGTACAAAATGAGAAAAAAGGGGTTGATGACTGCCTGCCTGTCTTTAAATAAGAAATTAACACACATTTCCAATATACCATCTTTCCTTTTCTGTTGTCCCACCTTTTATATGTGTTCTCCTAAAAAGATGATTTTTGAGATCTTACAGCTAGATATTAATACCAGTTTAAGAGTGACATATCAACTTTGATGGAATTACACCTAATGGATTCACATAAACAAATCATTCAACCCCGTTTTTTGAGCAAAACTGATTCCTTGTGGTCTTGAAGGATTAAGGAATGCACCCTCCACAAGAGTGATATATGCACCCTGCTTTGAAACTAACAAAGGCATACAACTTCATTAATGGTGAAAGGGTGATGAATTATGGGAGCTTATTCTAAGAAATTAGCCAAAGAATCAGATAAGAACAGGTACTTGAGTTTTTTGCTGTGCATCTTCCCCAGAGTAGCTTTCTGGATGACAAATAAACTCCAAGTCCATAATGCTCTGATGCATGGTTCTCTCAATTTTCAAATGGGTTTCTGCTTTGGAGTGACTGTGGTGTAGTACCAAGTCCAGAAAAATATTGAAGACCCCATCCAAAATAATTTTTATGACTCCCTAAAAATGGTATTCATTACTGCCATGACCTTACTAAAGAAAACAAGGAAGACCCTATTGAGGTCATAAATGAATCTCACAGTAACACACCTAATAGATGAGAGAAACTTACCCAAGATCCAACCAGCCACTCACTCAACCTAACACTTTATCAGCAAATGGATAACACAACAGAGTGTTTATCCAAATCATAACAATTATTTTCCCTATAGCAGTTAAGCAGCTAAAAACAATCTTTCCACCCAAATTCCTTGAATTAGAGCAATGTCATCTAGATGTTTACCAACAAACCATGTAAGTATCTGTTCTTTACAAGTGTTTTTGATACCCTAATATCCAAAAAAAACTTACATTAATGCATTTAATGAACAAGGAAATAGAAATAACAATACAACTCACATTTTATTGCCATACTGAGCAATGACCCTAGTGATAGCCAATTTATACAAAGGTTCTGAATGTTGCGGTGAATCTGTCATGTGTACTAGCTACTCATCTACACATCTTAAGTATAAATATAGTTGTGTAGACCAAGTCAGTAATAGAAACAGTTCTAGTTATGGGCCCAGGTCAAGATTAGAGTTACTTACTTCTAGGCAACTTACAGAATGTTGATTTCAGTGGCCATATACTTTCATATACATTTTAGCAAACTGGCACATTGTGATGTCTTCAAGAAATGACATCTTCTCTGAGCCTCTGCACCATCCTTTCCCTTTCTGTCTTACACAAGCAGATGCTCATACCTATTTTCAGCAGATATTATAGGGACAAATGTTGCCTGGCTGAGGAATTCCTTGGTTTGATGGGTTAGCAGAATAAGAGATCATATTATGTGAAATGGTTAAGGTGTTTATATGTGATGGCTCAAAGGAATAGCTACTAATTTATCCAGAAGTGTCCCACATTTAGAATGCTCTACTAAAGTTGAGGTCTTATTCAATATCGAGTATTCTTCTCTTTTACCCTTACTTTGTTCAACAGGTTGGCCTGTAAGTATTAAAAGACTGCATCCTGAAAAAATAAAGTCATACTTCTGTCTTTACCTTGAACACTGAAGCCTGTAGGGTACATTAACAAAGACAGGGTGCACTTTTTAAAGCATACTATCCTTTTTTATTTGTTTGTTTGCTGTGTCAAGGGCTAAGCCATTAAATAGACACCTATGACAATCATTGGATGAAAGGGCCTAGCCCCTTTCACTGGTCTGAAAATCATTTCTTATCAGCAAAATTCAACAATTAAAAGATCATTTCGTACAGCTTAATATTATCTGTAGAAGGAGGTTTCATTGCACTCTACATCCATCTAATTGCATAGCAGCATGGAAAGCTTAGATTCAAACCTTGTGACAACCTGTTTTTTTCAAAAACACAAACATATATGTTGTCCTCAGCATTGTCTTTCAGGCCATATGGCCATAAACTAATCAATTACTTGCATTTTTAGCTCCTTCACTCTTTTCTGTAGTATAGATATGTTACATTGACTGTCTAAAATAAATCTTTTTTATTAAATAATTAATTCTTTATGTATTTAAACATCAATATGTAAAGGGGGAGTTCTTGGCATTCAGTAATAAATATTAATACAAACCTTAACAGTCCTTTGTATATTCTAATGGAATTAACTTTATTATCTTCAAATGCTAATGGTTTAAATAATCCAAGGAAAATATAAAATTTGATAAGATGTGTAAATATCAATAAAGTGCAAGTAGTCTTCTGTTAAGAAACACATTTAAAAACAAGTGAAAGGGATATTTGGAATCCAAATGATTATTTAACCCTTGCACATTAGTCTTATAAAATTAGAATGGGGGCAATGATTCTTTGGAAAAATATTATTAATCTACAAATAATCTATAAATATGAGGATCAAGATGGACTTCTCTCTCTTGTTATTCTAAAATTCAATAGTAGAATTTGGACATTGGTCAATCTGTATTAGTTTCCTTGCATGGGGGTAAAGAGTGATAAAACCATCTAGATTTTATCACAAGCAACTATAAAGTTAATTTAATATTAGGAGGAGACATCAATTGTATTCTAGATAATTCTGATACAACTAATAAGAGAATACTAAGACTCCCCTCCACAGCAAAAATTCTTAAAGTGATGGATTGATTCTCTTAATCTACTCAATACATTTAATGATAAATGCACAAGTTAGTTTTCACATCAAGATTATAGATTTGGTACTCAAATAAGAATAGACAGAATCTTGGTTTCTCATGATTTCTAGGTTTCAAACTGACTATAAAAGGCTAAATCTTGTATCTAGAATTCCTGCCTATATAACACAAATTAAAGACTTTAAACCTTGGCTTATCTCAGCATTACAGTTCTTTCTCAAAGCAAACTATACTCCAGATGTTAATATAGTCATGGTTTGGGATGCATTAAAAGCTTACATTTATGGTAAAACTGTTTCACGGTTTAAAAATAAAATTAAAGAATGGGATTTAGAATGACTAAATATTGAATCTCAACTTATATTAGTTAAATCTAATGTTTCCAAAAATATCACCAATGCTAAAAAGTCAATAGAAGAACTAAAGAAATATCTAGATTTTTTATCTCATAAGACAAATATAGATTTGGAAAGATTACAATTGAAATCCTATTCTTTATCACCCAAACATATGAATAACTTGTCAATGAGGGTTAAAATGCATTCTAAATATAACAATATTATTAAAATATTACATGAAGATACAAAAAAAGAAAGTATCTGACATTGGAGATATTCTTGATGATTTTAGGCATCATTAAACCGGTCAAAATAAACCTATTAATTTAGAAGTCAATCTTTCAAGATTAGACCTAGCTTTTTATAATATTAAGAAAATTCCAGAGAATTTACAAATTAATCTTCAATCAAAAATCTCATATATAGAAGTTATAGAAAAAAATTTAAAATTTAAAACCTAATAAAACTCCAGGTATGAATAGTATTATGACAGAAATATATGAACTTTTTCCTCCGTCTATCACTTCCTTTTTTCACAAAAGTTTAATGGAAATTCAGTCACAAGGTTATATTCCTCCTTCATGTAAATATCTGTTAATTACTCCTATTTAAAAAGATAATAAAGACCCACAAAATGTAATTCTTACAGACCCATCTCTCTTCTAAATAATGATTGCAAGATGTTTGTCCAGCTTTGCTGACAGAATAAAAGTTCCATTGACTCTCATAATTAATTATGATTAATCAGGATTTATTTATAGTACACATACACATAATAATAGAAGAATATTATTTTTTCTTGAATTCTTGAATAGAGGAAATTAGGAAGCCCTAATAATTGGTTTGCCCATTGAAAATGCTTTTGATTATTTAAACTTGGATTTTTTATTTAAAGTTTTGGATCATTTTAATTTTCCTTCTTCCTTTATTTATATTTTAAATAATATTTACAAACATAACTTAGCTTATGTTAAACTAAATCTTTTTACTTCAGAATATATTCCTTTAACTAAAGGTACTAAACAAGGTTGCACCTTGTTTCCTATTCTGTTTGCACTTGCCATTGAAATTTTTGCTATATTAATATGAAATAATCTAAAGATTAAGGTATTGATATATAATCAATACTGCTCTGAAAGTATGTTATTTGTTGATGATATTTTGTTAACATTACCTAATTTAGAAGTAACTCTATCAGAGTTACAATCTTCAATAACAAAGATTGCAAGCAGTTTCTGATGTACAATTTAATAAACTAAAATCTAAATACTTGTTAGTAAACAAAAAGAAAAAACACACAAATTTGTGCAAATCACATTATTGGGCAACAAGCAAATTTTCTTGATTATTTGGGTGTTGTTTTATGTAGCACCATAGAGAAGACAGTGACAACCCATTATAATAATATCATAAATATAATAAAAGTTACAAATATAAATGGAATAAAACATTTATCTCATTTGAAGATAGACTACAGTTAATAAAAAAGTTATAATTTTCTTCAATGATAATGATGGCCTTCCTTTGAATAAAGATAATATGTTTCTACTATGGGTATTACTTGCGATTGCTAGAAAATGCATTACCAGAAAAGGGAATTCTCCTGTTGTTCCACTCCTGGAACACTTCAAATCCTTATTGAAAAGAGTCAGCATTAAAGAAGCTAAAGTCAAAGAATACAAACTCTATCCCAAACTTCTCATTAAAAATCCTTACAAAAAATGTATAACTATTATTGATACTTTGCAAATGGACTCTAACTCTCCTTAATGAATTCTAAAAGCTATTTATTTTATTTGCTTATTTATTTAGGAATGTATCATTCAATCTTTATTTTTGTATAATTATCCTCATATCATTATGCATATTGTACATAGTTAAAACTGTTTAATTTGATTATTGCTTTATGGTTTAAGAATTTATTATTTCATCATTTATTATCAGAAAAATAAAAAATATATTTGAGTAAAAAAAGGTTATCAGAAGAATGAGGTAATTCAGCAAACTGCAGAAAGGTCTCTGGTGCCTATACATGTCAAGGGTCCGATTTCTATGTTGAGAAAAACTATTCTTCTACAACCCACTAGGTATCTGAATTTCATATACTTTTTGTAATTTTTTGTTTCTGAGTTTCCTGGTTTTGCATTGTTAATGTCTGGGCACTGGATGCCCACCAAACTAACATATCCAAGACTCAGCCTTTTCGTATGAGTAACATATGTCTGAATGTTCAAAAGGTTCAGAAGCCTAGTAGTTGGAAATCTGTTACAATATGTCAGTGAAGGCTTATGAAATAACTTACACAAGGCTTGTGGAGGAATGTTTTTAACTAATTAAGCAGGCTTTGGTGGTTTCTTTAATCACCAAGCATTCCTCATCAGATTTTTAAAGGACAATATTGAAGAAATAGTTATTGGTCCTACTACCATCTCATCCCTTTCATATGAAGGTGAAGAGGAGATGATTGTAAATTATTTAGATCAGAGTGGATCCTTCAGAAACCTTGATACAGATTCATAAAATATAATAATTATTTCCCCTGTGCCCTAAGACATGTCCCTTTTGGTGATTCCATAAACCTTATAAGAGAATACTTAAATTTCCTTAACCTCTACCAGGATTAGAGCTATTAAACTGATTAAACAAGTGATTTCCAAACTTCTAGCAGTCCTGTCTGTTACAGACACCATTCTGGATCATTTTTTCAGAACATTCTTTGGAATCAGTCATTCAGCCACTTGCATTATCCTGTGAATGTTTCTTGGCTGATCCTTTTTTGTAGATGTGCTTGTTTAAGGGGTGAAAGAACAGAGCTGTTCTAAAGCATTTTGCTAATGAAATAGATCAAATTGCATAATAGAATTGGGAGGATGTATATGTGCTCTTTTAGCATTCAGAGACATACAAGTCAGTGCCAGAGTAAGCTTACTGAGGATGTACCCAAGGTAAAAAGGATGCCTTTCTTAAAAAAGGAACTGATAAAGCTTTTTCTCAGTCTACAAACAGATAAGGGCTGTAAGCTAGTGAGTTTTGTTTTGTCTCAGTGAACACCAGTTTTGTAGCAGCTGCCGTAGATACGTTGTTATGTAGATTCACCTTGTTAAAGGCCCATACTTTGTCAGAAGACTTTAGGTCTTAATGGCTTGATGCATATCTAGATAAAACATTTTTGTCAATACTCAGAAGCACTAACAATATGACTGGAAGAAAATAGCAGAGTGGTGTAAAATGTAAAGCAATTGTTCCATATTTGTAACATATGCCAGACACTACTCTTCCAAGTCTTGGCCACAATACAGAAAGCACAGAAGATGGTAGTGTATATGAAGAAAGCAGTCCAAGCATAAACAGCAACACAAGTAATCCAAAGGAGAGACATAACAATAGTCACACAAAATTCTCAACACGAATGGCTGTTTTCTTTCAGATTCATGTGATGGGATTTTATCATCCTTCTTGCCCCCTGGTCTAGGCTTAGTCCCACAGTAGGAAGACTATATTTACAAAGAATTGGAATTTTACAATGAATGATAACTTGAAAAGAGAAATTGCTTTCTTAAATAGCACCATGTACCTTAATACACCCCCAATTCCTGCACAAGTTCTAGACACACAAAATTGATGAGATTTATAAAGCTATTCTTCTGATTCAGCAGCTTCTACTATCTTATGCTACTTGGCTAGAATTCCCATTGTATTATTTGCTTTAATGAAGCAGAACAACTATAATGACAGAAAGAAAAAAGTTATGGTGGGTAACAAGGAACTCAGGGGTGTTGGTTGTCACAAAGATATTGGTCCTGAACAATGTTCTTGCAAATAAAATTGCCTCCATCTCATAAGCATATACATGTCAATATTATATCAGAATTTTTTTTTTTTTTTTGCAAAACTTTCCACTACTTGGCATTTAGAATCTAAGAAACTCACTGGCTAATCCTTTGCTATACTTGTATCTCTTAAATCCTCACTTGGGGCCTGATTTATCATGCAGATATGGAGTGGTTCTGGGTACCATGAAATCAGGTATAAACACTTTTATTCCCAGTTTCTTGTCCCTTTTTATACAAGGATAAATATTTACAACAGGGAAGAGTTGCAGCAGATAAAAAAGAAAAATAAATGTAGTGAATAGCAATAAAGACCAGATTCAATTCTCTACACTATGCTATATGCACACATCCTATATATGAATAGCAGGGTTTATATTATGTGATCAAATGATTAGCTGATCGAACAACTAATCATCGACCACGTAATATTGAAAGCAAAAAAACAGCGAACATCCAATTTAATGCAGGGAAAGATTTTCCTTGGTCATTCGCTGGATTTTGCCATTTTCTCCACTGTGGTGCGATCTCAGAGTTAGTATATTTAGTTAGGGGGTGGGGGGATGAAGCCCCTCAGCTAGTTTGGCTGTAAAGTAATTTTTTTGTGGCCGAGAGTAATGTTTCCTGGTGGTGTTCGCTATTTTGCAGTTCGATATTACGTGGTCGATGTGTAGGCGCTCGATCACCTAATCATTCGATCACATATTATAGACCCAAATAGCATTCTGTATTCCTTTGAGGATAGGCAGACCATATCAGAAAATTGTGAGTGCCCTTTTTGTCGATGGCATACTCATAAATATTGATATGCAGTAGTACTACAGTTTCTGCTCTCATCTTAAACTGCAGGTGGTCCAACCATACTAAATACCTAAATTTACACAAAAAAAAATTAACAAGACTCTCTCGAGAGATAGGTTCTTATTCCAACATATTCCCACATTATGGAATCATGACACCTCAATGAAAGTATTACTTTGTTAGCCTTTAAGGCTAGACAGGTAGACATACATTTACACCAGGTTTATCATGCACAGTCTTAATTGATTTCGGAGTTGGGTTATATTAAGTACTTTGTAAAGAGTGATGAGAACATCTGAGTGCATCCACGTAAAGGTGTATATGGCTCATAGGTTCATAGCTGCATAGGTGTTTACTAGGTTAACAACTACAAGGGCCTTTTTAAGCCTAACTATGTATCCCAAATCTCTGCCAAGTTCTGATCCACTTGATAAGTGTAAACATGGGCCTGGGAGATGAAGCATTTACAGGTTACCTGTGTCCATTAGAAACATAGGTGCCAACCCAGAGATGAATTTCCGATTTCTCATCCAATTGTCCAAGTTGCACTTGAATTGGTTTTGGGAGGAACTCTGCTTCTCATGGATGGGAAGCCTGTTCTATAGACGTGGTAGTCGCTCATTGTCTCTGTGACTGCCTGCCTAGCATTGCTCCATTTTTCCTATGTTCCTTGACCTGCATATGACTAGACACTCTGTTCTAATTTCACTTTACATTACTACGCAGGCTTTAATGAGGGTCATGTGCTCTTCCATCTGCATTTTTGATGTCATCATTTTCCCTTGTTCTACTGTTCAGGGTGATTAAACTGTGGGACACAATGTCAAGAGAGATAAGAGTACCTGACTCTATAACTGGCTTTAAAGTAGGACTCAATCAACATTTTGAATGATATTAATACAGGCTCTTTGCTATAACTGCAAAATCTTAGTGTTCCATTGTGGTCCTGAAGTTTTTAGCTCATCCTTGAACCTTTAACATAAAAACAGTGCTTAATGCTTTGGAGAAATTAAAAAGTCATATGTGATAGTTTATTATTGATACTTGATCAGGATATACTGTTTTGTAGATAGTAGAGCAGATTCAGTGGAATAGTTAGATTTGGATCAATGTTTAGAATTCACAACAGCGTTGTATTTCTTTAGATGTTGAAGCTGTTATGGATGAATGCTATTTTTTTTCATTTTGTTATCAAGGGAGACAACAACATTATTGGTTGATAACTGAGTAATTAAAATATGATTTCATTTTTTTATGTAGGAGTAGAATGCATACCTTTTTGCAGGTACTAAGAACAAAGTTCTTCTTGATACACCTGTTAATTAATCTAGATGCTTGGTGAGGATGACACTTGATGTGATTTTTGAGAATTTATGCAGTAGGCTATCAGTTGATGTTGCCTTGTACAAAATAAAGGACTTTTTGCACTAAGCCTTTTGAGACCGCATGTAAACTGAACGTGTTTTGGAACTGGGGAGCCTATGTGGGCATTGACCTAACTTTGGACTAACGTGTCCAGTATCATCAGAAAGGCCTTCTGAATTCCACAGTTTATAAACATATGGATTGTGTCTAGATCTAATGATGTCACTTCTTCCCTTTGCCCAGCCCTCATTTGGCCAATCATTGAGTATAATGCCATCTTTGCCATGTATCTGTCCAGACACATAAAATAACTGGAATACACAAACAGATAACTTACTAAAAGGATAGAAGGCTTAAACAATATGTCCTACATGGACTGACTCAAATGTCATGGCAATGTACTAGGTATCCTACAGATTGCTAGGAAAGTGACTTCTGACTGGCATACAAGATACTACTGACTCAATAATGATGGACCTAATGCACATCACCATGTAAAATGTCATCAAAAATTGGTGTATATTACCATATCAAAAGACATGCTTGCCAAACACGTCTTAATCCACAGGAAAATATTGACTTGTCAAAAACCCAAATGGCCGAGTCAGCAAATCTTTTCGCAGGAGGGGGGGGAATCACTCGGCCATCGTTGAGGTTTTGCCCTTTTCCCCACTGTAGTGTGATCTCGGAGTTGGTATAGGGGCTGTGTCCCCCACATCGTGGAGTCTGGGGGGTGAAGCCCCCTATGTTGTAGGGTTCTAAAGTGGGTTTTTTTTTTCTGTATGGCTGAGTGATTTATTTTCCCCCTAGGAAAAAATTTTCTGACTCCGCCTTTCGGGTTTTTTGACAAGTCGATATTTCTCTTTCGATTAAGATGTATTCTGCGAGCATGTCTTTCAAGATGGTAATATAGACCCTCAGAAACACTTGGTCTAGGGATCTAAACCTCTTCTGCAATATCAACAAAATGGTTTGAGGTAGCTCAGTAGTTAGTTTCAGGTGGGGGGTTGTGGAGCCAGCCCATCTTAGATGTTGGCTACTGCCTGAGGTGTATTTTCTGTGTTGCTCTTTTAGTACAGACTTCATTTCTGTGAATTTGTGCAGAGCTAAATTCTCCTGGCTGTGTTGCATTCTATTATGATCTGATATACCAAACTGATAAGTACACTTTTTTGCAACTCAATTTGGACGGCATGTTATTTATATATTTGCTTTATTATTTATATATTTGCTTTGTTGTTTCTGTTCTTTGTTGTCTGCACTGTTTGTTTTTCCCACCCTCCCTACCCCCTCGCATAAATGTTGTTGTAGTTTTAAACTTGGTGGCTTTGGAATTGTCCACCCCTGCTGTAAATCTGATTTTGGTTACTCCTCCCTGTCCAATTTCATTTGGTCACTTAACGTAGTGCAATGAGAACATTTGGATAGGACTACCCCCTTGCTTCTTTGACTTTGAACACTCCTCCCTGTCCTATCTCATCAGCTTATTGTACTGAGTATAGAGAGAGAGAGAGAGAGAGAGAGAGAGAGAGAGAGCATTTGGGAAGGCCACCCCCCTTCATTTCCTAATAATGAACTATCTGCTGTTTCCTCTCTCTCCATTTAAAAAATACACTTTATTCAGCTGCTTTTACTGTAATTGTGTTTTTCATACTTTATTACCTTTCTTTTGCTGTGTGCTCTTAAATGTTCAACTGCTTTTATCCTGCTGCATTTATTACTGCTTGTTAGTAGCCTGATTAAATGTATCCATTATTCTAAGCATTTTAGCTTTGGTTTTGGCACTTGTGCTTCAGGCCAGTTGCTTTACATTTAAGAAGGTTCTTGTGGTCTAAACTCTTGTCGGTAAACCCTTATCAAAACCATCTCTCCATAAGTCCACCCAAGCATTCCGAACACTATGTCTGGACAATTCCCATCAGTTTCTCCTGCCAGCCTGGTCGACATGGGCACACTGAGACAGTGTAAAAACTGCCTCATGTTTACTGACAACCCTCTTCTTCTAGCATATAATTCTTCCATCTGCAAGCAATGCATGTACATCAGTAACATGGAGTCCATGAAGTCTCACTCCACAGTCTGTACTTCTGACACAGAGGAGATTGCCAGCACAAACACCACACCACTCACATCACATAGCCAAGCACAACACACACACACCTATGCAAAGGTCCTCAATAAAAACTTACCTAAACAGCAAAGACCTCCAGGACACACTCACAAACATCCCACACACAACACCAAACACATCACACATAGCAGGCAACACACCAGAGTCTCACAAACATAGCCCATAAGGCAAAACAATGAACCATTACAGCCCACAAGACATAACAATAAACCAAACACACTAGTCATTGGTGACTCAGTTGTGAGACACACTGATTTCCCCCTCACCAGGCTTGACAAGGAGAAGGTCATGGTCAGTTGTCTGTCTGTTGCCAGAATCCACCACATCATGCACACACTTAAGTCTCTCCACAACAAGTAATACTCTGTCATTGTACATGTTAGTCTGAATGACTTGATATGTACCATGCTGGACTATATGAAGAGAGACATGATTGAACTTTCAGAGTATGTGTTCCAGGCAGGTATGACCCTAGCCCTAAGCAGCATTCTACCTTCACCAAGAATGATACCACAATACCAACAAAAATCCATTGACTTCAACAATTGCTTAGTTTCTGGTGTCACTCCAAGGGGATCCAGTATATATCTGCCTGGGATAACATGGTCGACAGGCCTCGATGCTTTGCCAGAGATGGCCTTTACCTGTCACTACTGGATTTCCAGATCCTGGCCAAGGCTATCACCTCCCCCATTATGCCTTTTTAGGCAATGTCCCAAAGACAAACCTTCCAACATAAAAGATCAGAAAAAGCAAATTGAAGATCATGCTGCTTAATGCTAGGAGCTTTAATGTGAAAATGGACTCATTGGAGGCCCTCCTTGCACTGGAAGATGCTGATATCTGTGTGGCCTATGAAACTTGGTTTAGGGCTGCAGAAAACACCCCTGCCTTACCATTCTATACCTCATTTCACACATTCTGACCCCAAAATGAGGTTGGGAAGACTAAAGGTGGTGAAGTCTCTATCTTCATTAAGAACAGGCACATCCTCCAGACTGGTTTGCCAGCATGACACACTAGAACTACTCCAGGTACAACTGACAGTTGGCAAGACGCCCATCCACGTTATAGCTAGCTATAGACCCCCCTCCATGACTCAGGGCACCCACTCCTCTTACCTTGATCTACTTGACTCCATCAAGGTACCCTCTAACACCCTGATCCTTGATGACTTCAACTAGCCCACCATAGAATGGGTGAACTATTCTAGCAATAATGCACTCTTTCAATGATTCCTCAACTTCATCAACTCTAACAGACTAGACCAGCTTGTCTCACCCCCCAGAAGGGGAGATAACATTCTGGACTTGGATCTCACCAAGATGGGTGACTGCTGTGCCACTCCTATAGTATGTTCTTCCCTGGTGTGATCCGATCATCAGACAGACTCATTCAAAGTTTCTATACCACCCAACCCTCCCAGTCATAATCAAGCTAAAAAACTTCTCAAAAGCTGACTACAACCTCCTAAGGGAGGTTATCTGTAGCTTTACACCAGTGCCCCCCTCAAAGGATGCAGACAACTATGCTGAACAGTATGCCAATGCAGTATACAAGCACCTGTACAACTGCATGGACTCACCCATACCTAATAGAGCTAAAACCTTCTCCTCAAGGAAACACAAACATGCTTGGTGGACATCCTCTAGCAACAGGCTTTACAACAAAAGGATGAAACTGTTGCCAAGGGTAAAAAGGAACACATTCCAAATTGGAAAAACTCCCTCCTTAGCTTCAACAAGAAAATTAGATCACTAGCGAAAACCTCCATGGCCAATTATGAATTAAACTAGCCTCCATTACAAAGGGAAACCATAAAGTCTTCTTCAGTTACATCAGGAACCTCTATGGCAAAGCCCAGGTGTGTTCCAAATTAGTACGTAACAGTATCACTTACACTGATCCTATTAACTTAGCCAACCTGCTAGCAGATAAGTTCAGTGCAAACGTCAGCCCCCCTGTCCCCTGCAAAGGCTCTTTTGACATCCCTGATACTGGTCCCACACCTCAAATCTACATAGATAAAGTGTTATAGGCCCTAACCAAGGTAAAGAACACAACTTCCATTGGACCTGATGGTATCCCACAATGTAATCTGCACCATCTCCATTAAGGACTGGCTTCACCATTGAGCACTCTATTTAATCACAGCCTAAGAACAGGCTTCATTCTAGCAGAGTGCAGAACTGCCATTGTCATCCCCTTGCACAAAGGTGGTGCCACTACTGACCCTGGAAACTATCGTCCCATTAGCTTTACAAGTCTGATCTGTAAAGTCATGGGGACATCGGCAATCCCCAAGCACTTGACCCCACCCAGTTCGGATTTGCCAAGGGCAGATCTTGCCTGTTGAACCTGGTTGACTTCTTTGAGACTGTCACCAAGGCCCTGAATGAGTGAAAGTCAATACTTACAGCTTATCTTGACTTGGCCAAGACTTTGACTCAATCCTCCACTCAGGCATCATTGAAAAGCTAACAACTTGGCATAAACCCCTATCTCATCTAGTGGGTGGCCAACTTGCTCACTGACAGAACCCTCAAAGTCAAAATAGGCCCCTCCATCTCCGATAGCAGACCAGTCACTAGTGGAGGCACCTCCACTTCCGATAACATACCAGTCAATAGTGGAGTTCCCCAGGTATCTGTCCTGGGACCCCTACTGTTTGGCATCTATTTCTCAGAGGTCCAGGCAAAGACAAAAGGCCTGTAGCTGAACAAGTTTGCAGATGACTGTAAGCTGACTCCCCAAATGATGTTAACATACTGCAAAATGGTCTCACAGCAACTAATGACTGGTGGCAAAGTCA
Organism: Protopterus annectens; assembly: GCF_019279795.1. NCBI lineage: Eukaryota > Metazoa > Chordata > Ceratodontiformes > Protopteridae > Protopterus > Protopterus annectens. The sequence goes on along the minus strand of NC_056739.1, from coordinate 1,636,286,196 downwards.
TGGCCTCAAGCTAAATGCAGAAAAATGTATCATCATACCATTAGGAAAAAATGACCCCTACTGATTACCACATCAACGGTAACCCCCTAAGTACACAACCTGTGGTGAGAGACCTGGGCACTCAGGTTGATAACCTCACATTCAACCATCATGTAGCAGCTGTGGTCAGAAAAGCCTTTTTCTTGGTTCATCTTATAAGTAAATGGATTGCATCCAGAAAAAAGGAGGTTATTACTTCTCTATACTCCTCCTTCATTAGACCAGTAATTGAGTATAATGGCCTGTTTGGGATGTACCTCTCCAAACATCTGCACCAACTGGAAATGCCACTGAAATACCTCCCAAAGAGAATCCATGGCTTCCAGCACTTGCCCTATGCAGACAGGCTCAAATCACTATCACTCCACTCGATATCATACAGATTTCTCAGGGGTGATCTGTCTCTTCCCTGCAAGGCAATCTCAGAGCCTGCCCTACTAGAGATCCATAAGTATAACTCCTCGCATACTACCTGCTCAAAAGGCCTGAATCTAATATGCAACATTAACAAAACCTGTTGGAGAGACAGGCTTGTTTACCAGAGGCTGCCCCATCCCTGGAATAGACTTCCCATATACGTCAAACAAAGCACCTCACTGACCCTCTTCAAGTGCAACCTTGTTGAGTGGATGGGAAACCACAAATTTGTCACAGGGGTTCTACCTGTGTCCCTCATTGACAGGAGTGACAGGTGCTGACTGCGGTTTGTTTTTGGGGATGATAAAAATTTCCAGAATGCATGAAAAATACTAGTAACCAAATGTAATGCACCCAGTAGCCATCAAGGAAAACTCCACTTTATTTGAATCAAACACCAGCAAAATCCATTAGTAGTTAAGCGCTTTCATCATAGACAATGACTGCATCAGAACAAGGATAATTCACATGCTTGAACAGGTCTATATATACCTTGAAGAACAATGGCCTCAAATATTTTTCTTAGCTCTTGCAGAAGTCAGATCAACCGCACCAAGTCAAGTGAATAAAGTTGGAAATAGTAGCTGAAATCCTTTGAGAGTTTGCACCTTCCTTCCACAAACCAGGAGTACAAAAGAACAATAAGAAGATTCTGTTAAGGCGAGGCTTGCTAGAATGAATCTTTAATCCACAGTTCAACAATTATACATGTTATATGTTTATAATCACAGTTTTAATGTTATTTTTAACTCCCAGGCCTGATGTTTTTGAGCACAAAAGAGGAAGGCCATTCCCTAGGGTAAGAGGCTGAGAAACACAGAACTGAAACACTGGTGTTTGATTCAAATAAAGTGGAGTTTTCCTTGATGGCTACTGGGTGCATTACTTTTGGTTACTTGTTTTTGGGGATAAACTCTTGCATAGGCTTGTAAGGGCCCCAGGGCCATTAGCCTAGTAACCTCCTATGATCCTATGATCCTATAAATATACCTAGCAGAGGATATCATTGCTCTGGAAAGGAATCTCCATCCATTTAAAAACAAAGTTCATCCTTGTCCATATTCAAGCTCAACGTGAATCTGTTGATGGGAAATAGAAAATTTAACCCAGGACTGCACACTGTACTACTAATGGACAAAGATGGCTCCTAAATATTTCATGTTATGCATGGGTCCCCTCAAATAATATATGGCATGATCCCAGTTATTCTCATTAGGGGTAATATATAATTATTGACCATCGGATAGGTAAGGCTAATTTATAAACAAAAAGGGAAATTGGCTAGTCTTAAAATAGCCTGCACCAGCAGCTAACCTAGTATTTACTTATGAACCCAAAGACAATATAGATACATAAGTGTACCGCCACACAGAGGTAGGGCAGATAAAGAACTCCTGTAATTACTCCCTTGTTATCTAAAACAGTTGTGTATGGTAAATGTCCATCCTTCTACATTGCCATTGTGGAGTAACCATTATAGAAGTGTTTTTTTTTTGACCATCGATGATAAATGCCATTTTTAATTTCATATTTCTCAGGTTTATACTAAGCATTTAATTAATAAATGTGTAATGAACTTAACAGGACATGGTTCCTATATGGCAAAATTATGGTTTAAATGTAAAAGTGTGGGTGTTGCAACAAGTATATATAAAGAACTCAAGCCATTTGTTTTCTCAATATAGTTGTCAAATGAATGAAGTAACAGAATTATCTAATCATATCTTACAAATGTGCTAAAGCAAATTTCTATAACAGAATCCTCAGAGTGGAAATAACTCTTCCATCTCATACATTTTGCATACTGGGAATCACTTTAAGCCTTTATTAGACTAAGTTCATTCATTCTGTTTTTCATAAGAACCCCAAAAGATTACTTAATGTGATAACAGCAATATAAGAAGGCAAACACAACAAATCAGGAAGGGGCCTCAAAGATACCAAAAGGTTTGTTGATGAAGCTGCCAAAGTTAATTGTAAGGTACAGTAAGAAGATAATACAGAAAATGAAAAAAGCCATTTGCAAGTAGATAGTAAGGCACCATTATGTTTACCCACCTTACAGAAAAAAATAAGATTACAGGATTTAAAAAAAAGTATTTACATTGGTGCTGAGACTGCTAAACAGTTATCATGTTTCAGCTAACTGTTTTTAAACATTATGGTTATATGTTGTTGGAGGTTCATAAGGATGTATGTGGTGATTGTTGAGACTTCTTTAACATGTGATTTTCCTTTCCTGAAAGCAATTTCAGTATGTACAACATCCCACTATTTGAAAAAGAACAACTGATGCCTAAATGCATTCTGAGAATCATACTGATTCAGAAAGGCAAAGACCATCTTGAGGAAATAATCACTGGGGTTCATTAAACTCCATGCAGGCTTTGCGCAAAGCCTACATGTAGTTTCCATGTTTGCACAGTGAGCAGCAGCACTAATTACATATTCATGCTGTGGTCTGTGTTTAAACATAAACAAGTGCAGTTTCATGCCTGGCAACAGTGTTGCTTGCCAGGAAACTACATAAATAAACACATATAGCAGCAGGCATATAGGCCTGTTTACCTATGGGCAAACTAGGTCTGCGGGATTGAGCGGAATGCCACAGTGATTACCAGGGTTAATAATATAGCAATGTATATGGTCCAAACACAGTACAGGACAGTGTACTGTTTGCATGTGTTTTTTAGACGTGTTTCCTTTAATTTTAAATTTGTCAGTCAATTGCATAATTAATTTATTATGATTGTAATCATTATGAGGTGTATATAAATACAAGGCTGTGTGTTTTATACTATTTGTCTGAAGAAGGTTGGGTAATAACTCTTCCGAAAGTGCTAACGCTTAATAAACAGTCCGTGTCTTGTTGTATTATACCATTTCGCACCTTTGGTTTTTTAGTTGTTTGCACATTTTTTACCTACAGTGTACGCAGTGCAGAATATCGTGGAATATCAGCTGTTTAAATGATCTGTACGGTACATGGGCTGCCATGTAAAATAAACAATCAGGGGAAGTGTGTGTATTGAATAGGGACACAGAAATGAATTATAGGAATGAACAGAGGGAAAGAGGACAGGTGAAACATTGTAATGTAATGCAGATGGATGGGGATATGTAAATGGAAGACAGTTGTAGCATAAACGCTAGTCACATATCGATATTGGACAGTAAGGACTGCACAGTGCAAATGTGTACTATGTAACTGTCAGACAAGGTGACATAACAGTGGATAAAATGTCTTTGTGATATACGCATCCTGACATAAACAATGGCGAGGACGCCTATAAAGGATGTCATATGCAATTGGGGTTGGGTGCATATTGTGAATATGTGAAAACTGATTTGCCTGAATATGACTGCAATGTCAGCAGAGGTCTCCAACAAGTGGGACACAGTTACAGGCTCCTGGATGACAGTAAACAGAAGCATGCACAACATTGGACAATATCAGAATAATAACACCAGTAATCCCATGTCTCTTACATAACATATCCGATTCTGAGTGATCATAGATATTTCTGCATGAACAGACTTGTACAACTATTATGAAATGTCAGTAATCTATGAGGGTAATCAAACACACCATCCTGTCACTGTAATATCTGCTGGAGGTGTTAGGAGGGACACTGCTATACCTTAAGGTTGATAAGGGTGTATGTAGTGATTGCTGAGACTTCATTATGCTCAATCCAGTCTAGTTGACTGTTGTGCATAGCATATATATGCCACAATCCACACTATCACAAATATAACCCATGCCATCAATGTTATCAAACAGCTATGTATGACCTGTGTGCATCACTGGAGCATGTATCACACATGCATCTGGTATAACACCTAGATGGAGTTTCTGCACCATCAGACAGTAATGTTTATGCAACAAAAATAATGCCTAGGTATGGCCAATAAGATATGTGAGAGCTCACTGTGACAAAGGTGATACACTTCAGTTACACATCACTGGAAGATGTGTAGGGAGGTACATGAAGAAGGGTGGATTGTACTCAGTTATTGGTATGATGATGTCAATGAACTATGGAGGTATTATGGCCTTTGATGTGGATTTCAAGCATGTAGTCAGAAGTTATGTTATAAACAAGGATGTAGTCACCACTGTGGCTACATGTTGGTGGGCATTCCACATACCATCTACCCCAAGACATAGATCACATACCACTTGGTCTGCTCATAGGGGTTTGATGTCTACATTATCATTTGGTTGAGCATTTGTTTTCATAATGTAACACACCCCCCCCAAGTTTTTATTTCTTCTCATGTGTTGTCATATCTGTGGCAACAATCTTTGGTGTGTGTTGATACAGTCTGTATTATACTAATATCACATTTGGAGTCAATGATTGCCCACAACCTGCAGTTTTCCCAACTATTTGGACACAGGATGTGCATGTCACCTATGATGTCTGTGGCTTAAATAATGGACAGAAAAGGGCCTAGCACACAGCACTGATATATGGACCTGATCACTGGATTTGAGATTTAGGTCCTTTACACATTTCAACATATTTAGATGCTACATATGTGATCCAGTGGTCTACCCACTTGGTGATATAGGTGTTTATTGCCACTTATGACAGTGTTGAGATAATACCTCAGTCCTCACTGTGGATTTATGTCAAATGCCTTGGCCTGGTTAAGATCCACCAGATGATAGTGTTGTCATAATGCATGCCCTTGATGACCTTCTTGAGGACATCTAACAGATGTAACAGACATTGATGCAGCATTAACAACTCACACATATTTTTTGCACACGGCCAGAATATTACCAATGTCCATTTACAAAAGGTCCATGATTACATGTTGGTCTACCTCACAGATGAGAGTTAGGATGTGTCTCTATATGCATGCATCAATTGCTGCCCCCCCCTCACTCAGATGGATGCATGCGATGTACTCCCTTCTACGGGAACATATTCCACCTGGATGGTGATTTGAACTGTGGATCCACTGTGTCAGGTAGGTGTATGTTCTGAGTCATGTTATAGGCAGTGTGCCATGTTGTCACAGCCCATTGATTCTGTGTGATAAGCCTGGATGAAGGTAAGACAGTGCATACTGCCTATCTTGATCTCTCCTAGGGATATGACAAAACCTCCCATTCAGGTCTCATTGAAAAACTTTACCACCTGATGATTAAACTTTACGTCACTAGATGGTTAAGCAATTGGCTCACTGACAGAACACATACTGTGAAACTTGGTGAGTCAACCTCTACCAGTGGAGCTCTCACTGGTGACATACCACAAGGTTCTGTGCTGGGTCCTTTATTGTTTGCACTCTATTTTTTACACAGTCCAGGCTAAATTATATGGCCTTTGGCTTACCAAGTTTGTTGATTTTTGCATATTGGTTGCAATCATTGAGTCCTCCAATGATGTTAACATATTACAGGAAGGGCTAACACAGACAAATGATTTTTGCAAAGCCACATGGTCTACAGATAAATGCAATAATGTGTCATCATGTTTGCCTTCTTCAAAGTGGAATTCTCCACTAATTACAGCATTGGCACCCCCCATGCTGAAACCCAGTGGGGCAAGACCTGGGAACACAGGTAGATAGCAGTGTGAACATTAACTATCAAGTTTCCATAGTGGTATGGAAAGGCTACATCATGCACCTCATAAGTCAGGCCATTGCATGCAGATCTGAGGATATTATAACAACACTGTACTTGACCCTCATTAGAGCATTAATAGAGTACAATGCTCCTTTTAGCATGTACCTCACCAGACACCTGCAGCAGCTGGAGAGACTACAAGTTGAAGAGAAGATGTTGGGAGGCCTGCATGAAATGGATGTGTAGGCATGTCCAACTGTGAAAATATAGGTACTCCTTGGGATTGGAGTGGTGACTGCAGGATACACAATTATACTCTTCTGACTTGACAGACACGCAGAAACACACACCGGGTGGCTGCAGTGAGAACAGAATCACTGCCTTTTAGAGTGCAATGGCTAGACAACTCAATACTTTACACAAGTGCCACAGCACAAGTCTGACTTTTACAAGGCTGAAGGATAACATATAGAGGATGACATTAACAGTAGATGTTGGAGTGAAGATGTTGGGAGGCCTGCATGAAATGGATAGCAAGCCTCGTCCAACTGTCAAGATATTAAAGTTCTGCATGTTACCAGATTGATGAGTGTGTGATGTGTAGTATTTGGTGGTTGTGTTTCTGCTGTGCAGGTATACTTTAAGAGACAGCTTTACAAATTATATGCAAACAGGTGCCCACATTACTACACATACTGGAAAATCTGAATGTTTATTTCCATTATAAAGATGTACATGGTATATAAGACAACATTTATTATTTATTAATTTAGTGCAGTTGATATATTTGTGAATGAATACTGAAACACCAAGGTTGCAGTGCCTGGGGCTAGGTAACAGATGGCAGCATTGTAAATATATGTCATTTTCTTAGATAGTGCCTTCACTTGTTTTGCGTTTCCACATGTAGCTTCATGGTATGAAGACTAAATGGACAGTAAACAAAAGTAATACATGCAATTGTCCACTTTGCATAGGACCCCTCCAAGCAGCAGGTTTGTGCAATGGTTGGCAAAGTGTTTGCAAATGTGAGATGCACAATTCTACCACTTGCCCTTTTTGTGCATAGATAATCAATGTGCAAATGTGAGCCTCATTGCTAAAATTCTGAGTGTTCTCAGTATTGAGGGTATGAAACACACCTGTTGCTTATCTGGCTCTGTAGCAGTAGGTGTAAATGCATTCACACATTTTTTTGGAGTCTAGATGATATAGGGTTTGAGTCCAGTCATATGTAATAGTTTTAAATAAGTGGGGATAATGCAATGAAATTATTCTTTATATTATATTCACCATGTGTTACTGTGTGTTGATGTAGCACAGTGTGTTTAAGCACAGGTAACCCCACCACAGAAGAGCCGTTCACCATCATTTGGCATTGGTGTGTGATACCAAATTCCATGCAAACATAGAGGACACAAAGTGAAGGGCTCCATTGTTTTTATTATTTTTTTATTTGTTACTTTTGTGGGTTGTTTGTGATTTTATTTCTTTACCAGATTATAGGTCCTAAAATGGAGTAGTTAGGAAAGTGGTGAAATGGGAGGGGGTGCAAGCATGAGACAAACAAAGGGAAAGCAATATAGGAATGTGCAGGAGGGAGGTAGGAAAGAGCCATAGCTATCCATTTCTTCAACATTATAAAATCAAAATATGTACAGAATATTATCTGGATTTGGACTGTGTCACCTCCACAAAGAGGGGTGACAACAATGCAATCATGTTGTATAGGCAGTTGGACCAGATCAAGTGTGTAAATACACATGTGCAGAATGAAGAGCTAAGTATTGAATAATATTTTTTTTGGTTGGACAGGTGCCACCTTTTTTTATTTCAGTTAAAGAGGAATGCTGGGTAAGGGATGTTGGTACTTCTGGGTCAGGTAAGTTGGGTAGGGCAGTAGCAAATTAAGAAAGATAGGACAAACAAGACAAGGCACAGGAATGGTGCAGGATACAAAATTTTGGGGGGCACCATGATTGGGGTGAGGGAGGGGACAGTGCAAGCCCATGCCCATCAAACATGGGGACAGTGCGAATCTAGTCTTCACCTACAGGACTGTCACCACAGTCCTCTTACTCCATTGGCTGCTGGAGTGCTTGATGTCTCCTCCTCCTACAGACCATGAGGGAGAGCAGCCTCTCTATCTGGTGTAGGTGTATACCAATGGTGGCATGCGTGACTCGACGCAGCAACCCTGGCATTTCCTGGTCGGTGATGAAATTCCCACCTCTGCCAACACTCCCAGATGGCACCACAGCACCAGCTGCCAGGGTAGTGCTACCTGAGGGCACAGGTAGTGCAGAGGCAGTAGTGGCAGTACTGTCAGGTTGGGTCCCAGATGTGCTGGGCATCGATGCTGAACAGGTGGAGAGGGGGCAGACTGAGCCACTTGGGATGGCCTACATCCCTGTGCTGTGAAGTATTTAGTGATTTGTTACAGATGGATGACATGGAGACATTTTGACAACATGTAATAGAAAATTAAAAAAAAGAGATAAGGGTTGGGATGAGATTAAATAAAGAGATACAATTAGTACCATCATATGTGATAAACAATGTGTTATGACAATAATACAACTATTTTATCTGAAGTTTTACATGTAAGTATACTTCCTAACAACTACAAACTATAATTACAGATTGAGCAAAGTAATTCTTGCAATGTGCAGATATTGCACATATGTTTGGTCCAACTATATAGATTAAAGTGTAACAGCAGGGCAATTATGTTACTTGTGTATAATTTAATTTCTTTAATATTATTAAAGAATTGCAGTATTTTGTACTTGTTACTTATGGTATTTGAAACTACAATCTCTGACTACAGTCTTGCATTTGAATCCTAAAGTTGGTTTGTGCTACATTGATGCACACATACTTGCTTTTACAGTTAAGATATGCATGTTTACTTTGCTATTACTATATATACAATATTTTTTCTTTAAATTTTAAAGCTACAATAATGCTTCTCTTGTGCTGCATACATACCAATTGGTTCCCTCAGTCTCTGTAGATGCTCAGCATAGGCCTGCCTACTGACATCTCTTTCAGAATTAGGTGTGAAAATAAAAGAACAGAACAGCATTATGCATACCCTTCTAGCCTATATTTATCTTTCTATGCATTACAAATTCTCTTTATTAGCATACTTACACAACTGTAGGATGTTGCTAGTTCAGAACTCATCCAACCACTGGTTGAATGTATCCCTCTGACACCTTTTTAGGTCTTTGAAGTGGTACCTACACTCTTCTCCAGTGAGTGGGATACCAGTTGCACTGAATACAGCCTTGGGCAGACTATTCCAAGCCTCAGACTTGTACATGGAGCCAGAATATTCCCCCCACAAAAGCCTTTGATGTGGTTGTTTAACAGGAGTCCAGTAAATATTTTGGACTCCTGAACATTCCACCTCTGTGCCTTAAATTGTGCACCTTATAACCCACGGTGGTGGTGCTGCGGTAGCGTTGTCGCCTCACAGTAAGACGCTGTCCAGTTCGATTCTCAACTAGAGCGTCTTCTGCGTGGTGACGTGTGAATGAGCATACCTTCGTTGAAGGTTGTGCATCAGGGCTGGTAACTGGGCACGTAAAAATCAACTACCAATCATTAATGGACCGGAGTTCCGCTGTGGCGACCCCTAACCGGAAAAAGCCGAAAGACACAACAACAACCTTCTAACACCAGACAGGTCTAATCCCAAAGCAGTGCAATAGAAAATAATCATTTCCCTCCAATTCCTGTTATCCCATTTACTGGTAGTGCCCAAACCCGAGCAACAATGCCAACAGCATTTGTGTGATGTTAAGCAGACAGCAGCAGTGCCAAACAGAGAGGAAAGCCGCATTTTGAAATTGGAAGGTTAAGCTGATACTTCCCATTAGTTTGAGGGGTGTGAGCTGCTGTAACTGCTAGGTGATTAACTTTGCAGACATGCACTGCAGACTTAAATTTCATGACCTGACAAATGTTTGTTTGGCTTTATACACTGCTGAAATTGATTTTTACAATGTGGGATTCAAACCTTTGCATAAGGGACAAAACATTTTCTTCCACATAGGTGATTTTCCATCTTTTCCACATAAGAAGTACTTCTAAGACATAGTCATGAATTATTTATAAATACAGATGAGATACTGAGGTATTAACCATGTATGTGTGTGACTTGACAAGGTCCTTGTATATACATTCATTTGTGTATGTGTCTTATTTAAGTGTGAAAGCCATCCAAGTCTAAATAGCAGAATTATACTTACAAAAACATATGCCCTCAGTTATACATATGAACTTTCAAAACATACTAAGGGTGTCTTATCCCTCATACATACAATTCATATCAACTCCACTATTTATAATTATGTATAAATTGTTATAAGTGATATTTAATATAATATGAAATGGAATAACAGGCAAAATATCTGGAATTTCCTGTATTAGAACCCAAGACCAGGTGTATGGCAGTGCTACACTTACATCTTTTGACACATGAATATTGAAATAACACTTGGATGTTTTCCTTTTTATTACTATAAATTGAACTGTCACAACAGTAAAAGTATGTTGCTCTTCATATATTAAAACCAATGACCATCTGTATAATAGCCCTACACTTACACCTGCTGCCACAGGAATAATTAAATAAGAGTTGGACAATTCCCAATTCATTATTAACTTCTACGTGTTAATGCTGTGCAATACCACTTAGTGGAGTTGCACTGTGAAAAGCAAAAACTGAAACAATGTATCATTTATGACATTTAGAATGTCTATACCCTGTCTGCAGGTCTTTTGTCTGCTTCCTGTGTGGACCACTAGTCCAAGTTTGCGCAATAAACATCACGCATAAGTCATAAGCAATGCTAAACATGACATGTCTCCTGTTTGCCCTAAGCCACACACCATGCAAGTACTAGCAAACATTAGGAAAATTAGGAGAAATTAAGAAAATAAATCTATTAAATAAGCAAAACTACAAAAAATTATGTTGGTATACATGAAATACTTTTACACAGGTCTGGATTTGAACTCTGACACAAATGGACCTTCAAAACACAGTAAGAGTGTCTTAGCCCCCTTTGCAACAGAAACAGCTTTGTAGCAAAGAATGAAAATCATTTTTCATAAAAGCAACTGCAACATCATCAACAGTATCAACATAAAATATGACAGCTGTACACTTCTGAGTTGTTTGCACATGTATTCATTTCATAGGTAGTGCACTCTATCACACATCCATTTATGACTATTGCTTGCAGAAATGCAACTCTGTCTTTTCTCTGTGTTTCTTGGTCATTCTTCTCTAATCTGAGCAGTAATCTGAGACATCTATTGTGTAAGACATTCTATATATTTGTCCTTAAAATGTGTGACGATATCAAATGGCAATAATATACAGTTGTCAAGAAAAAATAGGCAGGTTGGATGTTACTGAACAGAAAATGTGAAATGTGCACTGCTTACTTATATTTAAAACCTTGATACAATTACTTCTACAGTTTGTAAGTCTAACCTGGCTAACATACCAACTGGAGGTAATGAAGTCTGCATTGATGTTGTGTTTTTCTTCTCCCTTTAAGTACTCATTCACAGTTGCAATCTGTTAGCAACAACCACTGAAGGAGTGCCTGTGCTATGTTTACATCAGCTACATGGAGCCAAGTATTTGGGATTCAGCAGTTTTAATGGCTTCACACTTCATTTACAACTTCACTGTACTCACAGCCCTGAATTATATACTATAAAAGGGGAACAGTGCAGCTAGGGAACCTGAAGGTTAGATGATATTACTTTGGGATTTATCTGCACAGAGGACTACTGATCTTGATAGGGTTTGATTGCATTTTTCAGTTATATACTGATATGCTCATATGTCACTAAGAAAATCTTTGCTCTCTCTCTCTCTCTCTCTCTATATATATATATATATATATATATATATATATATATATATATATATATATACAGAGAGAGAGAGAGAGAGATTTACATTAGTGAATGTTACTTTTTTCTGTATGCACATCTTAGAAGTTTACTGATGGCATAGGCATGTTTGTCAGGGCACTTTGATGCACAGCCTTATTAACTGTCATTACAAGTGCTAATATTACACCTGTTTTTTTTTTCTCTTTATACTCTTCTGTTATTATTTCACTGAAATGTAATGTCCTATATTGTCAACAACACAGGGGTGTTACCCTTCTAGGGTGGCCCATAGACACTTCTGTGAAAGTGCTTGCCACAGGTAGATGTGACTGGAAATTGTATAAAATGGAATGTTCTGTGGTAAATGTGTACACATTTTTTGGGACAGTTTATTTGATAGCACTTTTAGCAGTTCACTGATGATTTGTAAGCAAAATGTGCCATTTGCCTGTTGTTTTGGGTGAGCCAATCTCCATTTCTTATTTTGGCACAAACAAAATTCTTTGTCCAGAGGTTTGCTTTGCTATTGTTACTCTCCTTGTTTTGGATCCAGCCTTGCTCTGTGAGTGATTGTAATAAGTTGCAACCACATAAATGTTTTTTTTTATATATATTTGAATGCCTTTACTGTTTTTTGTTTCTACTGTGGGTAATATTGAAAAACTACCTTATATGTGTTATATCTAAGGACTTTTATTTAGTGATACTTATGTATATTACCCTTCTTTTGTGTTTTATGTTACCTAGGACTATGGTATCCAGGTGTCCCAATCCCCACTCCCCCCTTCAGTGACCCTGTGAATGCAGTGATTGTTGAAACATTTAGGTGACATGGTGCCTTTCTGCTTGAAAGGGGACGTGGGTATATGTCTGGCAGAACGCAAATTTGGCAGCAGATAGTGGCTGAACTAAACACAGTAGGTGACTAGAGCAGGACATATGATTAGGTGCATCATAGGGCCACTGACATGATTTCATCAGCCTGGAGGAGAGCAGCTGCAGTGGCTCATGAATAGATGGCTATGGGGAGGGGGGTCTGCTACAGATTCACCACTGACACCAAGTAAAACGTTCCTGTCCACTGTCAAGAATCCAAAGAGTTTAGTGGAAAGTGTACAATGGCATATGATTGATGGCAGTGTTGCTGTTTCAGGGAGGACAAGTATGTCCCAGGAGAATCTTCCAGGTAGGCTTACCTATCTCAATTGTTAAATACTTCTTGTATAGTAAAATACTGACAGCAATACTAAAGTTCTGTTTAACATAAATTTGTTTGGTGGGGATAGCTGTAAATTGATATAGTTAACAGCACATTCTGGTTGATTACACATGGTCTTGGGGTGGACTTATCCAATTTCTTGTTAAACGTATTGTTAATGGACATTTATACTTTTACAATTTTTTTTTCCATCAGTTTGGACAACACAGTTATTAAATACAGTATTTAAGTTTTTTTTGGAAGACAATTATAAATTCAGTAAGAAGAGGTATATTATATTCTACTAAACTACAAGGAGGATTATCATTAATACATCCAGTATTATTTTTACAACTACTGCATTTGCATTCAGTTTTCAGTATCTGAATAATCAAACAATCACATTAGTAGGAAGAATGATTATATCAAATAATAAAGGTTTTTGGGCAGCTTACATGAAAGGCAAAAGAATTAAAAATATTAACAACAATGAAGTAAAAGATATACACATGGTAATTTTAAAATTTAGATTACATGATTTTTCTAAAACAGACTCAAGGAATTAATGATATATACAAAATTTAGATAAGTATTACTTAATTAACACTTTTAGCAATTATCCAATATTTAGATTACATGGAATAAGAAATAGGTGAACATTTATCAAAAAAGTACCACAATGGGGAGATTTTATATGGGAATGCTCCTTAAATAAACTGCCTTTAAGATCTACATTTGTTTACAAAATTCTTTCATTTAGAAAGTGCATAAGAAATGAATGTTTAGAACTAGAAACAACAGAACATATATTTATAAATTGCACTAGAGCTAAATATTTTGGTCCATATGGACCCTAGAATCAATCTGCATATGGTAAGCCAAACTTTTATGTCAGTACTGATGAGCAGTTCAAAGAATTAATTAATTTATTCATATGTGTGATGTGGGTGTCAGGTCTGTCATGAGTTACCGTACTGTCTGTAATAGTGGCACCACTGTTAGTTTGTTAGCATATATTGGACTATAGCAGAGAAGGTGTTGATTTCTTTCCAGTGTTTATTCCTTATTATCACAGGTGATTATGACAGTGGAAGTATAGGAATCTTTACAACCTGATGTCACAGTATCAGCAGACTCTGATAATGATGGGGGGCAAATAGAGGCACAGTCAGGGGGAGCAAAGGATGAATCTGACACTGAGGTTGACATTCAGCCATCCTCTGTAATTCCAACTGATACAGCCAGTAGGCCTATGCCAACCCAGTCCAGTGAGGCATCAGATATTGGACAGGTGGAGGGTGAGACACTCGATCAGAGTAGTGTGGTTACTGTGGCTTCAGTGGCTTTTGACTCTGGGCAGTAGTCAAAGTGTGGGAGAGGAGCCATGCAGGAGGGTTGTTAGGGGTGCTCAGAGGAGGCTTGTTGTCCATCTCCACCTGATCCAGTTGTGTCTTCCTGTTCCACTTGACGTATGTTTTAGGGCCATCGTGAAGGTGCAGGCACATTCCAAAAGGTCCTCTTGAGAAATGTTTAAGGTTGTAGATTTAGCACAGGCTGACATCTGTGATGCCTCCACCATGTTGCTGATTCAATGGATTGGATGAATGGCACATTGGAATGGGAGGTGTCTGTGATGGAATGTCCAGCTGGGAGGGGGACAGCATCCACGTGGGCATAGGTCAGCCAGATCATCTGATGTTAGCTGATGTGGCCATGCCTGATCATGCTCCCATAGTGGCACTACTTCCAGTGCTCCATTACCGGTTGAGGTGTCGACACCCAGAAGTGGCAGGCCATGGGGTCATGGTTCTGGGCATCCTCATGAGGAGAACTCATTCAGCAGACATCAGTTACATTCAAGTAGCAGCAATGCATCTGACCATGAGTGTGGATGTGTCAGTGCAACTCCTGGCAGAGCCATTTCTCGTGATCAGGTATTGTATGGCTCACCCTTGTCTGACATACCAAGACTAGAGCTAGCACAGAGCATGGCTGTGTTTTGTGCAAAAACTCACAGTGTTTTGTGCAGAAACTCACACACCAATTTAATTTGGAGAACTCAGACAGACACACAAACTAAGTTACATGATTCAGCCATGAGGCTTAAAGCTCATTCTGTCATTCTGTCTCAGTGGCAATTTGCCATTTGTTACTTTATCCAAATATATATATCTGCCTGTTTCTTTTTATTACTCTCATGCACTCACTTTTTGTGTGCCTAGGCTTCCTACCCCACCCACGCACACACACACAAACACACAATACCCTGTGCAAGTGATGATAACTGTGCCATATCCTTGTTTTCTATCTTTTGGATTCAGAGGTATGTCTTATGCTCAAGGTTCATAGCTGACTTAGTGCTTAGTATATCTGTGTTTATAATGTTGTTTTGCTAATTGTACTTTTTACATAGTTTGGTTTTACAAAGTTAGACAGCTGATAGAATCAAAACAGTTTTCGCATCAGTATTTTTAAGAATCCTCTGAGGGTTCTGAAATCTGAAACTGAAATGTGTCTCATTAATTTATATCTTCTCTCTTTAATGATTTGCCAGTACAAAAGTATCAGGCCAAACTGAGGTCATTCGGTGACCATCAGTAGTTTTAATACTCCAGGTTCAACATTTACCTTGTAAATCCAGCAGCTGCTACAGTTTTAGTTCAGGGCTGAGGCTGTCTGATGCTATGAGTAGACAACCATTACATTGTTAAGTAAAGGTTGTGAGCATTGCCTGACATCATTGTTACTATATGTATGTGTGTAGGATGAAGGTTTTAGGCTCGTAGGTGGTGAGTGAGTGTGCTATGTGTTGCCTCTTAGCCAATGCAAGACCATATTGAGCACACCTACATCTGCCTACACCCACAGCAGCTGCTGGTTCTCCCCGATTCCTCACCTGCATGTGACTGTGGTGACCTGCCATTGGTGGTAGGATGTGTGCCCCTTCCCCTTATTGATCCTGCTGAAGTTCTTTTCTCAGGATGATGTTGTGAAGCATGGCACAGACAGTGAAGGTTTTGGTAAATGTACATGTATTGTACTGCATGATTCACCCAGAGTTATCTAGACACCGGAACCACAACTTCTGCAGCCCAAACATACGCTGTATGATATTTCTGGTTTGAGCGTGTGCATCATTACGGCAATCTTCAGTGGGTGTGTGTGCATTTCTATTGGGCATCATCAGCCACAGTTCCAGTGCATAACCTGCATCCTTAAGTAAATTACCCTGTGGAATACCCCCCCCCCAGAGAACATCTGATATATTTGCGAGGTGTATCAGATATGTGAGTGATGGTAACTGCCTGGGTTTCCAGCACACACATACAAGAGGATTTGCTTAGCATTAGACATTACTTGGCAGTTAATAGAGTGGAAACCCTTTCTATTTATGTAGACCCTTCCCTGTTCCCTGGGGGGGGGGGGTGCCTTCATTTCGGGTCTATGTCAGATTATTGAACTCTTAAAAGTTCGAACACCATATGGTCAACACCATATGTTCAAACTCTTAAAAGTTAGAAAATCAAATAAAAAAAAACAGAAAAAACCTACCTGAAAGGTTAAGCAATAGGGGGACAAGCCCCTCTGCACCCCCACACCCCTCGCTCTTTAAATATACCAACTCTGAGATCTCACTACAGTGCAAACAATGGAAAACTTCCATTTCTGCACTGTACGGAGATCTCCGTTGAAACATTTGAACTTTTAAAAGTTCGATCATATGTTGTCGACCATATGACGTTTGAACTGTTAAAAGTTCGACAATGTAATATAGACCCCTTGATTTCTATATGTGTAAAATCTATGGCACCCAGTACTTCATGGTAGTGTGCTACAGGGAAGAACTCTTGCATATTTGTGGCCCTGTCTCCAGGGGTACAGGGAAAATATATGTTGTCACTGGCATGTTGGAACATAGCATTCAGGAATTGATGGAGGATCCTGGATACAGACGCCTGTGGCACTCCCAGCATGTCCCCTGCTGGTCTCTGAAAGGTTCCTGAAGTTAAAATTCTAAGTGCTACATACACCTTTGTCTCCACTTGTATTGGTTCTCCTCACTTCACCCTGGGTCTGAGTTGAGAACAACAGAGGTTTCAGAGTTCCAATCCATCCTGTAACACTCTATAATTTCTACCTCATACAGATTGTGATAAGTTAAAAGTGGTCTGATAACTCTTCTGCTTCTTGGCCTTGGTCTATTAGCAGCAACAGGTGCATAGACTTCAGTCTGTTGCAAACAAACATGAATTAAAGCTACAGCAGCCCCTAACATTCGTTCTGTGTAGAATCCTTTCCATGGCTGTATTCCAGTAGATTTTGGAATTCACAAGGAAAACCAGCACTGAGTCTACATGGTTGCTTTATAGCTTGTTGAATAGCTTCTTCATCTTGGATTGGTTGATTAGCACACAGTTGAGATGCCTATGATGTAAATAGCATGGCACAGCATTTACCATGGTTGCACAGCTCTACACATCGTGCAGAGCTGCTTACTGAATACAAACCAGTGCACTACCGTGTGCGCGTTGCTTACAGTCTTAGTGGACAATGTATTGTTTTTTTTTTTATCTGCCTTAATGTTTATACATTAAAATAGCAACATTCCTCATAACTGTCTGGATGCCAAATAGATGTAGATAATATCTACATTTCCAGGAGACTTAATATCAGACAGGATATTTTAATATTTATTCTGATGTTATAAAAGACTGCAGTTTATGATATTTCCTGCTGTTAGTGCGATCATTTGGTAAATGACAGACTGAATAAGATTCTAAGTGATAACATATTCCATAAGTCAAGGATGATACAAGAAACAATGGACAACTGATTGTTTATCACTGGAACTGGAATATACTCATTGCCATTATGTAGGTTCAAGAACAACTATTGATATGTGGTGGGTTTTTTATATATTTTTTTCTAGATAAAGGAGTAAATGCACCGATGTCATTATGAGTCAACAGGGTTATGGCATATCATATAAAGTGTGTGTTCAGGACTTCATGGCAAGCAAGCCATAATTAAATGAAGGGATCAAGAGTATTCAGAAAAAGGCTGTTTAAGGTTATTGAAGGTCATGTCCTGAACTTACAAACCCTCTTTGCAACAATTATATGACTTAGAAATTTGTGTCTCACCCTTTCACCAAATTGATAGGTGACATGAGGGGTGGGTAAGATAAATTTACATTCATGTGAGAAAACTCTTCTTTTGAGGCATGGAATTACTTGACATTTGAAGTTATTTTGCCACAGGATAAGGAGAATGAGGAAGCACTCTGGTTGGGGCTTAGATGACTAGGGTGTCAATGGCCAGATTATTGGCAATAAAGGTCAGAAAGGAATGACCTCAAATATCATAATCATCCATGACTAAACCTGTAGAAGAGAAATACTTTATGGGGAGAGTGTTGTGGAGGCAAAATTAAACTTTTTTAATAGCTCTTTAAAATTTGAAGATTGTAGGGGTGTTGATCTGATACAGGTAATAACACTGAAGATAAACGTAATCCAAAAAGGGAACTGCAGCATAAAAAGGTAAATTAAACCAACCGTTTGAATGCAAATAACATGAAAATGTGACTAGACAGTGGGCTACCACTGAATGGCTGAATAACATGATGAGTGAATTGATATTGTTACAAGGTGTTGGGAATTTTAGTAATTTGGGAAAAGGCAAGTTTGAGACATATTTTGCAGCATAAGTTAAACTGGACTGATGGGTGCCAAGGAGTGCACAGGGATAGATATTTTGGAAAAATATTCATTGCTTGTCAAGTTATTTTTTTAAATGCGACTTTATTGGTAGACCTCTGAGAAAAGATGTTGAAATAAATAAGAGGGTTTAGCAACTTGGGCTCCTTTAATACTGGCATTATGGGTGATGGGTTGGGAATCTATGATACCATATATAACAAGAATAGTGGCATCATTTGTGCACCACAGTTTAGCTGTAATATGAGAAATAATATTAGAAGAAAGAGAAGCGGTAGGGCTAAAAAGGATGTTCAGATTTTAAGAAAACTGTCAGAATGACTTGTATATTTTGAGAGCACATCAGCATTTATCATAGAAACAGTTTAATAACCTGGCTTCATAGATTCATATCATGATATATTCAAAAATCTAAAGGAAAATATGGCAACACTTTTTGAATCTAGGCTCCTAGATCATTTATTATGTTTCAGACAAAAAAATGTCTCTGGAATCTTCTGGATAATACATTCTGAGGATGAACATTAAGGTACTGGAGCTTCTTATAATAAACTCTGTGAAAACGACATGAGAATGAAATATTTCTACAAGAATGTCATGGTTTGCTGGGTGACATTAAACACTTAATTAATCAGTATGTATCAGTGGAAGAGAAATATAGCAAATTATACAAAATGTGAGACATTTTATAAGTGATCTGGTGAACAGGACTGACAATATTAAAACAAACAAGGATATTAAATTTCTGGCACAACAAATTTATGAAAAACATAAAAAAATAAAAAGTTGCGTCAAATAAACTCTAAATTTTTAAGCATTAAAAAAGATGCTCCTCCATACCTCCAGGTTATTAGATGGGAAGAGTAAAAAATGAAAGTGGTGCAAGTGTTAGTAGACTGAAAAGGGAGAGGAATAATGTAATACTGTACTGCTCCTTGGTTTGACTTTAATGGAAAGTTCAGCAATTTCCAGCAGGTGACAATATCTTTACCTGATCTATTAACAGAACAACTTACACAGGAGGGTAATATCTATATTGATAAATATATCTGTGACTCCAAATTTTTGATGATGGTTAAAAAAAATTAATATTCCATTCTATGGGTCTGATAAGATTGATTATACCTACATAAAAGTTTAAATAAATGACAGATAAATGTATAGATAAAGAATTTAGAGAGTGATATTTAGGATAAGATGTAAGCTCCTTCAAGATTATATGGTTGTCATTAAATTTATGTGGAAAAAAAAAGAAAACCAAAATACAGAAAGATGGAGACCAACTGTACTATAAATTTGAGATTATAAATTCTTGGTCAGGATTTGCTACTATAATTGAGACTCAAAAGTAAAAGTCATAACACAGAATGAGATTTTGGGTTACTTGCCAGGAAACTCCATATAGAATAATGTATGGGTAATAAGATAATTCATACATTTATACCACTGTTACCATGTGGTTGGTCGATGATGGTCAATGGATAAGGCAAAAGCATGTTAGTGGGTTTCCTGTGTTTAGTCTGTATAGTTTTGGTACAAGAATTGTGACCTAAATTAGTATTTTTCTCCTATATGTGTTTCGCTGCATTGAGTGATTTTTTTGGATCTGCTATTTCTTTAAAAAGAGTCATTAATTTATAGATATTCTTGACAAAGGGTCAGTTTTTTCACTTTTGTGATCTTAGATGATATAGCTAATTTTGTTAAGCGGAAACTATACATGTTGACTGGAACGGCTTGGGTTACATTCAGAAGGCTTAGAGGTAAGATATCTTTAGCCTAAAAGGTACTTTATGATGAAGAGCTAAATGTTATATTAAACATTGAACTTCTTCAAGCAGAGATGATATCTAGAGGCAGGAACTTTACAAACTTGGTAAACATTGAACTATTGTAAGACTAGGTCTACGTGCAAGTTCAAAAATGAAAAATGGCCGACACGCAACCTTCAGTAATATTTCCACACTATCTTTGTGGAGATATTACTGAAGGTTGTGTGCTGGCCATTTTTTGTTTTTGCTTTGATTTATTGGATTCTAAGCTATGCATAATGCCATCCTTGCATGGCTTTAGTGTTTTCTTTCACTTGTCAGTAAAATGCTAGACTACAGTAATAAATTAGTTTTAAAGAATTAGACACAATACCCTCAATAAATTATTTAAATCTTTTTAGATACTTGTATGGGTTATGGGGTATATTTATTGGATCTGGAGTCGGCATTCAACTTCATCCTTTGAGCCAAAACAAATTAACTTCAAACTATGAAACTATGCAAGGAGACATGCAAGAGGCAGAAGGAAATGGAATAAACTGTTGTAGGAATGAATGTAAACTAGGCTGAAAAGATGAAAAACATATGGCTGAAAAGATGAAACACATATACTTCCACAAGCAAAATAGGAAAGAGACATTGCTATATGACTAGGAGATGAAACTAAGCAACAGTAAGATGAAATGGTTCAGGAGAAGATCCTGAAAGAAATTTCCTTAGGGAAAAGATTACAGATCTTACTGGTATTTTTGAGAAGCCAAGAATAAATGGATGACCAGGTAGGCTGCCTTAATAAAGGTACGGTGGGATGTTGGTGAAGAAGTTGGGCTACTGGTAAAGCCTTGAGAAAGGCTGTGCATACCCGAGCGCTTGGGGTTGAAGGCTGAGTAAAGCCTTTAGAAAGGCTTTGTATACAGGTCGTAGTTCCGGCTGGTCAGGTCGCCTGCTGAGAGGAACCGCTAGTGTGACAGCTAGAAATCAAAGATGAAACACAACAGAGAAAACAGGCAAAACAATGTAAATGTGGCTCAGCTAAGGAGCTCTGCTCGCTGTGGTGGCAAAAAATCAACGTAGTCAAAGTTCAGATTCTAGAAGGTTGTACTTTATTGAAGTAAAAAGTACCTTCCTGGAAACTATCGCCCCATAAGCCTGACTAGCTTAGTCTGCAAGGCTATCGAGAGGATCATCATGGAGCTCATAAATAAAGACATTGGGGATCTACAGACACTAGATCCTACCCAGTTCGGCTTTGTTAAGGGCAGATCCTGCCTTTTGAACCTGGTTGACTTCTTCGAAACAGTCACCAAAGCCATAGATGAAGGGAAGGTAGTCCACACAGCCTATCTGGACCTTGCAAAGGCATTTGATGCAATACCCCACTTGGGCATCATAGATAAGCTATCCAGCTTAAATATAAACACCTATGTCACAAGATGGGTTGCAAACTGGCTCAAAGACAGAACCCACAGAGTGAGAGTTGCTGGAGCCATGTCAGACTCGAAACCGGCCACAAGTGGCGTCCCACAGGGTTCTGTCCTGGGACCAATCTTGTTCGGTATATACTTTTCCGAGGTACAGGCAAATGTGGGAGGACTATGGCTCACCAAGTTCGCAGATGACTGCAAACTGGGCGCCATAATCGACTCTCCAGCTGACACAAACATCCTTCAAAAAGGTCTCACAGAGACAGATAACTGGTGCCAGCGCCATGGTTTAAAGCTAAATGCCAAAAAATGTATAGTCATACCCTTTGGCAAAAACAATGTGCCCACAAATTACCACATAGGCGGAAACCCATTAAGTACAGAGAAAGTTATTAGGGACCTGGGGACCCAAGTTGATAGCAATCTCTCCTTTGAAAACCACATTGCCAAAGTGGTTAGAAAGACCTTCTACATAGCCCACCTCATCACAAAAGGGTTTCACATCTAGATCAAGAGAGGTAATCTTTATTCATCCCTCATCAGACCCATCATAGAATACAATGCCCCTTTTGGGATGTACCTTACCCGACACCTGCAGCAAAAAGATCCCAAAAGTATCTCACCAAGAGGATCAAGGGTCTCAAACAGATGCCATATGTTGCTCGGTTAAAAAAACTCCAGCTCTACTCAGTTGCATACCGCCTACATCGAGGCGATCTATGCCTGACATACAAAGCTATGTCAAATCCAGAATTAATGGACATGCTCCACCTCAGTAAATCTAAATCCCTTAGAGCCACACGCTCGAGGGACTTGAGCCTCAGCAGAGAAATAAATAGAACTTGCTGGAGGGACAGGTTCATAACCCAGAGGCTCCCTTCATTCTGGAATAGAATTCCAGTTCATGTGAGGCAGAGCACCTCACTGAATCTCTTCAAGAAGAATCTCGATAGGTGGATGGGGGATCATAGGTTTGTCCCAGGGATTACTCCTGTGTCACTATTAGACAGAGGCACAGTAAACTAAACCTTAAAAAGGGCACAGTATACCCAAATCAAAGGGTGGCGTAAGCCATACAGAATCGGGCTAGGCTTATAATTGCCCCAGGGCAGATAGCCTTGTATGAACCTATGAACCTATGAACCTATGAAGGGTTCCGGCGTGTAGCCCGCAAGACAATTCCCTGCAAGCTACATCGCCGAACCCAAATGGCTGCAGCGGCACATTGCCATAGTGCAATACGGCTGAAAAGCCTAGCCGCTTCAGCTGTAATCTATGTATGGGCAGAGACAGCCATACCGGATGTGTAACACATTCCTTATTTACATTCAAGGAATGCTTTTATTTACTGCAGCTATTTGGGTTTGGCGATGGAGCTCGCAGGGAATTTTCTTGCAGGCTACTTGCCGGAACCCTCAATGAAAGATATAGAATACAGAAAGTCAATAAGACCCAAAATGTTACAAGAATGACAAAACAGATGAACACAGAAATCAAAACTAACAGACATTCATGTGATATAACAGAACTAAATAGGATATATCACTGTGCATCTAAATTAATAACAGATACATTCTTGCCACAAAAAATACGGGTCAGTAAGGGAAAGGAAGTGAAGAAATCAAATGCCATCATGGAAGTATCAAATAGAGAAAACTATAAAGCAGTTAAGACAAGAGTGTCATTGTTAGAAGAGTATAGAAGGGGGAACAGATCAACAAAAATACTCAGAAAGATAGTCGTGATAAAGCAATGTGTAGTATTAGAACAGACAGGACCAAATAATAAACTGAAGATATCAACAGAGGCAGAAAAAACTTAGAAGTTATGCAGATAAATATAAAGGAAAAGTACAAAATAAATTCATCGATGATCCAAAAAGGTTTTATAAAGAACTGGAAAACAAAGCAAAAGAAATGGAAACATCATCAAAAAAGAAGAAATAGACACATTTTGGAACAATAGCTATCAAGATCCTGTGGATCATAACAAAATGCTGGTTGGATAGAAGAAGTAAAATAAACAGTAAGAAGTTCAAATGTATAGGATGTTAAATTGGACGAAATAATATCCAGAGTAACAGAAACAAAATTAAGAAAAGCTTGTAAATATAAAACCCAGGCCCAGACACGGTGCCTAACTTTTAGCTAAAAGTATTAACATCTTTACACAAAGATTTAGCCTTGCATAACAACTGCTTATATGTACACCCCAGACATCAACCTATGTAACAACAGGTAAAATATTCTTCCTTAAAAGTGAACCTATAAGATATCATAAAGACTATAGACCAATAACTTGCCTTCCGATGATGAATAAACTATATACTGAAATTGATGCTGACTGAGCTTATATTTATTTAGAAGAAAACTCAATCACGGTAATAAAATAAGAGGGTAACAAAAGAAAGTCATAAGGAACAAAGGATCATTTAATGTTGAATACAGTCATAATGGAGAATTGTAAAAAGGGGAAGAATCTTAGTAAGACATGGATAGATTACAGAAAAGCATTTGATAGCATCCCACATTCGTGGATAAAGGAGTGCTTACAGATGTATAAGATACACTCTACACTGTTCAATTGACTCACAGTGATGACCATGAAGCAGTGGCAAACCATTTTGCAGCCAAGCCATGATAAAGGACAAATTATTATCCCAGGGGCAAAAATTCAAAGGGGTTTATTCTAGGGTGACTCTTTGTGACCGCTGCTCTTCTGTCTTGCACTTAACCCATTAAGCTGTAATTTGGCTTCCAGAAAACAATTGCATACACTTCTCAGCTTTTTTTTGTGGATGATTTAAAACTATGTAGTTCTTCAAATGAGCTTAAGGCACAACTGGAAGTGGTCAAAACTTTCTCAGATGATATAAGAATGTCATTTGGTCTTGATAAAAGTGCAAAAGCAACATTTTAATCAGGAAAACTGCAGCGCCAAAAAAATATCAGACTGAGACAAGAATGTGATATAAAGGAACTTTAGCAGGACAGAGTATATAAGTATTTGGGAACTGATGAAAGATCAGCAATAAAACATGACCAAATGCAAACAAAACTCAGTAAGAAATATTTTAGAAGACTAAAATTAATACAGAAAATAAGTCTGACAGCTAGAAAGAAAGTCCAAGGTATAAACCAATTTGTTCTTCCTGTTCTAACTTTCGGTTTTGGAGCAACTAACTGGTCCAAAAGGTATTGGATGAAAAATGTTCCATGCTTATCAAAATGATATATAAAAATCATTGTATACCAAGATTATATATTCATTGTTCTGAAGGAGGTATGGGCCTTCTTGAAATTGATGACATGTATAGATCTGCAATCACAGGACTGCAGCCAAATTATTACCATGACATAATCTAAGTACACAGCTGAATACTAAAAAATGCATCATCATCCCCTTTGGGGAGAGTGACATCCCCACATATCACATTAAAAACAATGTCCTAAGTATACAATCAGTAGTGAGAGACTTGGGCACCCAGGTTGATAGCAACCTGACTTTTGACCACCATGTTGCTTCCGTTATACAGAAAGCCTCAGAAGTAAGGGCATCTCATCCAGGGACACAGAGGTCATAAGATCCCTGTATTATTCCCTTATATGGCCAATTATTGAGTACAGTGCCCCCTTTGGCATGTACCTTGTAAAGCACATACAGCAGCTGGAGAGACCAAGGAGGTTCCTCACCAGGAGAATCCAGGGCCTCAAGCACCTACCCTACACAGACAGGCTAAAAGCCTTGTCCATCTACTCAGTTAACATCCTGCATCCAAATAAGATATGGAGGGATAGGCATTCATAAGCTACCTCTGTCCATAAGGGGCATGGGGCTAAGCCCGGTGAAAATTTCATATTCCCTATCCACTGGGCTAGGTTGCAATTAAATTGGGTAATAGACAAACTCAGCTTTACATGGATGGGAAGCCGCTTTGATAGAAGGCACAGTCTCTGAGACACATATTCTCTCTCCAGCATGCTCTGTTTAAATCACAGGCAAATTCATGTCCCTAACCTTGTATTTCTGTTACTGTTTGGCTTACGAATATGAATGTGATTCATAGGTGGGGAGATTTGCGGATGCCTTCTAAATGAGGCATTGATCACTCCTCAGCTATCTATAAAATACTGAGTAGGTAGGTTTGTTACTCCTTGTCTTTTTGTAAGGAACCTCTTATGTCTCTCTAGTTACTGCAAATGCATGGTTAGGTACAAACAAAAGGGAGCATTGTACTCTATGATTGGTCTGATAAAGGCAAAGTACAGTGGAATAATTACCTCTTTGGACCTAGACATGATGCCCTTACTTATAAGTAACAAAACATAAAAGGATTTCCTCACCACTGTGGCTATGTGGTGGTCAAAGATAACTCTATTGTCTATGTGTGTTCCCAGATCCCTGACTACCGGGTTGACTCTTAGGGGTGTATTGTCAACATGATAGTTAGCTGAGATGGTTGACTTCCCAAAGGATAAAATCATTTGTGTCTTAGTACTGAGTTTAAGACCATGACTTTTGCACCATTTGTTGGTCAGAAATAGGACTTCCTGAAGAATGTTAGTGTCTTCAGGGGAGTCGATGATAAACCTCAGCTTGAAATCACCTGCAGACTTAGTCAGCCATAAACCTTCAACATTTGCTTCCCTTCCAGAGAAATAAATTCCAAAAAGCAGTGGGTCAAGTAACGAGCCCTGGGGACTCTGCTAGTGACTGACCTCTTGGTGGAGGTGGCCTCACCTGTTTTGACGTCCTGGGTCCTGTAAGTGAGCTAGCTGGTTATCCAGTGGGTGATAAAAGGGTTTATACCTAAATTATTGAGCTTGTCTATAATGTCTGAGTGGTGTATTGTCTCAAAAGCTTGGCAAGATTGAGGTAAGCTGCATGCATAGTCCTGTCTTGATCCAATGCTTTGGTGACCCTCTCAAAAAAGTCTGCCAAATTTAATAGGCATGACCTTCCTTTAACAAAGATGAATTGTCATGGGTCTAGTGTTTGCAGGTTACCTATGCCCTCATTTACCATGCCCATGATGACTCTTCCATGGCCCTACACATGAGGCTGATCAGACTTATGGGCCTTTAGTTACCCATATCAGTGGTTGGGCCTCCTTTGTGCAGGGGAATGATTGCTGCTATCATTCATTCCATAGGCACAAACCTTGACTATAGCTGAAAAAGGATTCAAGTGGATAAGACAGGCCATGTTTCATGGTGTTTATTAATCATTTGGGCATGTTATCAGGACTCATCAATGCAGTGTTTTTGGTCATGGAAAGTGTATTGATGACCTGTTTCCTAGCAATGGTTGGGAGGATTGTGATATGCAGTATTTCCTTTCAACTATCGGGGAGTAGGGGGAGAAATTTGAGCTGAACCTATCAGCCAAAAGGTTGGCAATAGCCTCTGGTTCAGTGTGGGTGATGACATTTACAATATGTGTTGTGCATTGCTACGTATTTCCCCTGAGGTTACAGACATAACTGTAGAAAGAGTTGTGGTTGTCCTTTGCCTGAGATGCTAATTTTTCCTTCAAATATAGTATTTGAAATATTAAGTAACCCTCTTAGCTGCCTGACTAGATTGGTCAGGAGGCTTAAAGTATGTAGGGCTTTGTTCTTTCTGCACTTGGCCAAGATTTTTTTTCTTTTGTTGTACAGTTGATTGATATTGGGATTCCACCAGGTTGGCTAGTCTTTTGAGTTTATCTTATTCTTAGTTGGAGTGGGCACAGCTCACTCTGTACATCTATCATTATAGCTGTCCAGAGATTTTCTAAATACCTCAGCATATGCTATGGTGTTTACTGGATTTGGGAGTGCTTGGAATTTAGCCAAGGTGTCA
Source organism: Protopterus annectens (assembly GCF_019279795.1). Classification (NCBI taxonomy): domain Eukaryota; kingdom Metazoa; phylum Chordata; order Ceratodontiformes; family Protopteridae; genus Protopterus; species Protopterus annectens. The sequence goes on along the minus strand of NC_056739.1, from coordinate 1,636,258,271 downwards.
GTTAGTAGAGAGAGGTTAGCCTTGGAATAGTTCATAGAGGTTTTTGGTTTTGTTTATAACCCCAGATTTAAATTTTATTTCAAGCAATACTGTCTTAAGGTCAGATCTGATGAGCTGACTTCTCTGCTTTGTTTAGCAGAAGCATATCTGTGTCAAGCATGAATTTAAACCAGACCTGAAGTAGACAAAAATCAGGCAACAACTGAATGTGCCAAAAAAACAAAAGAAAGAACATAATGAGAAGGATCAGATGAAAAGGTGAGAAATGTGGAAAAGACATAAATATAGTTGTAAGGACAAAAAATTCCTAGAACAACTTCATGTCGACCAGAATTTGATGCTGGAATAGTTAAGGAGAGATGAATTTAACCCAACAGCTGAAGGTTAATATTAGCGGTCTAGGATAGTGGACTATACATGTCGGTTTACAAAGTCCATTGTATATATATATATATATATATATATATATATATATATATATATATATATATGGGAGAAACAGACAAATGCAGGTTTTGTAATACAGAACTGGAAGCAGTCACAAATCTTGTTGCTGGGTATAATACACTAATGGCAGAAGGACTGTATACTAAAAGGCATTAGTGGGAAGACTGTTGAATTGGGGATTGTGCAAACATTACAATATAGAAATAGCTGAGAAGCATTGGAAACATGAGATACAAATGGGATTAATCACTACCAATAGTTAAAAAAATAGATGCTAGAAAACCAGATATAGCAGTCTATGAAAAGAGCACAAGAGTAGCATTGATCATTGAAATTGTTACACCCAGTGATTATAGTATCTTACATTCAGAGAGACATATACTGCATGGTGGTGCTGCGGTAGCGTTATCGCCTCACAGTTAGACATTGCCCGTTCGATTCTCAGTTATAGCGTCTTCTGTGTGGCAACATGCATGAATGGGCATTCCTTCATTGAAGGTTGTGCGTTAGGCCCGGCAAGCCAGCACGTAAAAATCTACCGCCAATCATTAGCGGACCGGAGTTCCGCTGTGGCGACCCCTAACCAGGAAAAGCCAAAAGACACAAACAAACAAACATTCAGAGAGACATAAAGTCATAAAATATTAGGATTTGCAGGCAGAAATGAGGACAAAGTGGTAGAAAAACACCCATAGAGTTCCAATAGTAGTAAGAGCAATGGATCCCATAAAAAAATAATTCACAGTCTCATTTAGATATGCTACTGATACATGTAACTCCATGTTATCTACAGGAGTTAGTTCTGGTCATATACCAGGTGCTTTCAAGAGCACTTTTGATTAACATCAAAGATTGAAACAATACTAATTTTTTGTACTTTAATCATACTTTTACTTAGGAATGGTGTCCATTCCTGTTATGGTATCAGAAACTCAAAAAATGTGAAGAAGCTAAACTGAGAATGTTCATAGGATGATACTAGGCTATTGCCTGGAGGTCCTTATAAGCCTAGCAAAGAATTTCACCCATGTTCTCGCAAAGTCAGCACCTGTTTCCCCTGTCCAGCAGGGACACAGTGGGATCCCCCCAAACATCTCTAACACAGCATCCATGGGACCTGATGGTGTCCTCCATGAACTCAATGAGGAATTAAACCCACAGTTAGGACAGCTGTTTAATCTTAGTCTCACCTCCGGATGCGTGCTTGTGGTCCGGCGACGACTGTGGTCACCTCCCACAAAAATCCCCACGCCGCCGACGGACATTACTCTGGAAGTCTTATCTGCAAAGTCCATCACAAAAGCATGGCCATCATGGAGGCTCAAAGATACAGGGAACTTCAAGACTTTGGATCCAAGACTTTGGGCAAGACTTGGATCCAACCCAGAACTCTTCATCCCTTGGAACTTTGACTTTTTCTTTCAAAAACAGTCACCAAGGCCATTAGGAAAGGCCTTTTCCACAACAGCCTACCTAGACCTGGCTAGACATTAATAATACACTACCTCACTATCATCATTGACTCATCAATCAAAAAATGTCAACCCAAAATACAAACCCAATCATTAAAACTGAGTGCTAATAACTGGGGACAAGCAGAGTCCCTGGCTGGTCAGACTCAACTGTGTGGCTGTCACTGTCAAAGTCGGTCAGTGGTGTTGCCTGGGGCTGTCAGGTTTGGCATCTACTTTTCAGAAGCTTGGGCAAACACAGTCTGAGGGCAAACACTACACAGATGACGAGCTTGCAAGTTTCTCAGTAGTTGAAAACAACACAGATATTGACATCCTCAGAAGTCTCACACAAGAAGCGGAGAAGAAAAGATACAGAGCAGCCAAAAGAAGAAAATGCCAAGAAATGAATAAAAAAATGCAAAAAAAAAAAAATAAAGTTCTAGCTAATATATATTAGGCAATCCCTGAACAACAAAGAAGAAGTCCCTGAACACAGAAAGACCCAAACCCAGGTTGAGCCCAACCTTTCATTAGACATATCAATTTCTTAAAGTAGTTAGAAGACTAAAGTACCATTCACCACCTCATCAATTCTATCAAGAGATCAATCAAAGAAGTCTACTCTATACTCATCATCACTCAGAATGCCAATGATACAATGCCCCATACCCGAATATCTGACCCGACACTTGCAGCAGCTGGGAGAGGCCACAAAAGTTCAAAAAGGATAAAAAAAGTCAAAAATCTGTCTTATGTCTCGACTGAAAAACTACCCAGTACATATTCAGTTGCTTGTTGCTCGCTCAGGACCCTAAGACCCTGACATACAATACCATGCTCAAACCCAGATTTGATTGATCATCTCAAAAAAAAAAAATAGATCCCTCCTCTCAAAGGAGGGGCGGGAGACTTAAACCTCGATTTTATTATAGCTGGGGGAGGGTGGAGGGATAGATTCATGCTCACCCTATGCTACAAATGGAACAAATCCCAGTTGTGTGAGGCAGAGCACACCGCTGGGCCTTGTTCAAGTGTGGAACCAATGGATGGGGGAGGAGATCGCAGATACACCCATGGGTTACCCTCAGTGTCACTGCTCGCTCAGAGGCACAGCAAAAAAATATAGCATATTTCTCCAAAAAAAGGGGTGGCGAAGAAAAAAAAACTATGGGCTAGGCTTATAAATGCCCTCCGGCAGATAGCCTAGTATGAACCTATGAACCTATCCATGGGGTGTATTTTCTGTTTCTCATCCAGTCGTCCAAGTTCATCTTAAAGAATGCTAAAGAGGTATTCTACTTGACATGGAGAGGGAGTCTATTCCACAGATGGGTGAGTCTTTGGGACACAAACCTATCCTGATAACAAGTTATATTAATGTTGCAGACCAAGTTAAGCCTTTGCATGCAGATAGCTCTAGTGGAGTTTGTCTTATGGATATGCAGCAACTCCATCAAGGCTGGGTTTGAGATGGCCTTGTATGCCAGACACAGGTCACCTCTGAGCAGTCTGTATGAGACTGAGTAGAGGAACAGAGCTTTTAGCCTATCTGTACAGGATGTGTGTTTGAGGCCCTGGATTTTCCTGGTCATGAACCTCTGTAGTCTCTCCAACTGCTGCATGTACTTGGCAAGGTACACGCCGAAGGCGGCATTGTATTTGATAATGGGTCTGATAAGCGAGAAGTACAGGGATGTTATTACCTCCTTATTCCTAGATGAAATACCCTTATTTTTGAGATGGACCATGCAGAAAGCCTTCCGCAACAGAGGCAACTTGGTGATCAAAAGTGAGGTTGCTATCAACCTAGGTGCCCAAGTCCCTCACGACTGATTGCATGCTTAGTATGTTGTTATTAATGTGATAATTAGTGGGTATGCCATTTTCCCCAAAGGGGATATTGGTACATTTCTTGACATTCAGTTTGAGGCCATGCTTCTGACATCAGTCATTAGTTTTGGTAAGGCCATCTTAGAGGATGTTCACATCATTAGGGGAATTTAAGACAGCAATCAGTTTGCAGTGAGCCACAGACCACTGGTTTGGGCTTGCACCTTAGAAAATTATATCCCAAACAGTAGAGGCCCCAAGACCCAATCCTTGGGGTACACTGCTTGTTACAGGTCTGCTACTAGAGGTGGCTTCCCCTACTTTGACTGAGTGGTTTCTGTCAGTGAGCCGGTTAGCTACCCATCTGGTAACATACAGGTTGATGTCTAGCTGGGAGACAGTATCTATTATGCCCGAGTGGGGATTAGTGTCAAAGGCTTTGATTAGTTCAAGGTAAGCGGTGTGCAGTGTCTTCCCCTTGTCCATGGCTTTGGTGAATGTTTTGAAATAGTCAACCAAGTTTAACAGGCATGATTTCACTTTGACAAAACAAACTGTGTGGGATCAAACATTTGGAGAGTGCCAATGTCCTTGTTTATAAGGTCCATGATAATGCATTTCATGGCCTTGCAGATCAGGCTAGTAAGGCTGACTGGCCTATAATTGCCTGAGTCAGTGGATGCTCCACCTTTCTGTAGAGGGATAACAGTGGCTTTTCTCCATTCAGCTGGGATGAAGCTCAAGCTTTGGTTGAATAGGGTGTCAAATGGAGCTGAGAGGTCATGCCTGAGTTCATGTAGGAAACGGACAGAGATTATAGGCTCATAGGTAGGTACTAGGCTATCTGTCAGAAGGCATTTATAAGCCTAGCCAGAATGTGTTGGCTTTCGTTGCCCTCTTAGATTAGTTCCCTGTACCTCTGTCCAGCAAAGCCATTGAAGTGATCCCTGAGGTAAACTTTCTGTTTCCCATCCACTCGTCAAGGTTTGAAGTGGGTTAGTGAGGAGCTCTGCCTAATGTAGATTGGAATTTTGTTCCAGAGCATGGGAAGTCTCTAGGACAGGAATCTATCCCTCCAGCACATCCTATTTATTGTTGTGGTGAGGTTTTAATCCCTGGCACATGTGGCGTGAGGGGATATGGTTTTCTTTAGGTGGAGCATGTCCATGAATTCTGGGTTGGACCTGGCCTTGTATGTCAAGCAGAGATCACCACTGAGTAGGTGGTTTGCAACCAAGTGCAGCTAGAGTTTCTTCAGTTGAGCTGCAGAGGGCATCTGCTTGAGGCCAGTGATCTTCTTGGTGAGGTACTTATGTGGTTTTTCCAGTTGTTGCAGGTGTCTTGTAAGGTACATCCCAAATGGAGCACTGTACTCTATGATGGGTCTGATGAGTGATGCGTAGAGGGGCCCAATGACCTCTTTTGGTCTGAATGCAAACCCTTTTGTGATTAGATGGGCCACATAGAAGGATTTTCTAACCACTTTGGCAATGTGATTATGAAAGGAGAGGTTACTTTCTACTTGGGTCCCCAGATCCCTAATTACGTCTTCTGTATTTAGGGGGCTACCACCTATGTGATAGTTTGTGGGGTCTTTGTTTTTTACAAAGGGGATGACAATGCACTTTTTGGCATTTAGCTTGAGGCCATGGCTTTGACACCAGGTATCTGTCTCAGTGAGACTTTTTTGGAGGATGTCTGCATCAGCCGGAGAGTCAAGTATAGCCTTTAGTTTGCAGTTGTCTGTGAACTTGGTCAGCCATAGTCCTCCTGAGCTTGCCTGTACCTCTGTGAAGTATATACCAAACAGGAGGGGTCCTAGGACTGAGCCCTGGGGAACACCACTTGTAACCAGTTTAGAGTCAGACCTAGCTCCCGCAACTCTTACCATGTGGGTTCTGTCTGTGAGCCAGTTACAACCCATCTTGTGATGTAGGGGTTTATGTTCAGGCTGGTGAGCTTGTCTATAATACCTGAGTGGGGAATGGTGTCAAAGGCCTTTGCGAGGTCTAGATAGGCTGAGTGGACCACCTTTCCCTCATCTATAGCCTTGGTAACTGTCCCAAAGAAGTCCACCAGGTTTAGGAGGCATGATCTGCCCTTAACAAAGCTGAACTGGGTAGGGTCCAGTGTTTGGAGGTTCCCAATGTTTCTGTTAATGAGATCCATGATGATGCGCTCCATAGATTTGCAGATCAAGCTAGTCAGGCTTATTGGGTGATAGTTCCTGGGGTCCATTGTGGCTCCACCTTTGTGGAGTGGAATAACCGTTGCTGTGCCCCACTCTGTGGGTGCATAGCCTGTGGAGAGGCTGAGTTTAAACAGTGTGTTTAGGTGAGGGGTTAGTTCATCTTTGAGTTTGTGTAGGACACAGCCTGGGACACTGTCCGGTTCCATTGATGCTGTGTTTTTGGCTTTGGAGATGGCTGTTTTAACCTGAGTGTCTGTGATTTCAGGGGCACTACATCCTTCTGGTATAGTTATAGGCCCTTTTGGTGGTGAGAGGGGGGTGAAGTTTGCACTGAACCTGTCTGCCAGGATGTTGGCTATATCGGTCGGTTCAGTGTATTTTGTTCCATTCTGCACTAACTCTTAGCAGATCTGAGAATTGCCACTTAGATTCTTGACATAGCTAAAGAAAGCCTTGTGGTTATTTTTGGAGTCCATGGCAATTTTTCTTTCAAAGCTAACCTTGGATGATTTTATGAGGGAACATAGTTTCTTGCTGATACTGATCAAGGATGTCTTCCCTTCTTGGGATTTTACTCTTTTCTGTACTAGTTTCCTCCTTCTATTGTAGAGCTTGTTTATGGCAGGGGTCCACCAGACTGGTTTCCTTTTCTTGGAGGAGTGAGTCTTGGTTTTGTTTGGGATAGCATGATCCATACATTCTTGTAGGTGCCTGTAGAGTGCATTAGTAAAGGATTTTGCAGCTTGGACAGCATTATCCTTTAGCATGGGGGCTTTGAAACTTCCCACCTCGGTCTTAAGTAACGTGAAGTTTGCTTTTGAAAATTTTTTAACAGTGGTTTCTTTGACCGGAGGTGCTGACGGAATGTGGATATCCAGATTGATTAGTTTATGGTCAGATCTAACCAATGAGGGGTTGTCATCCAGTGTGGAACACCGGTCGCCCATGTTGGTGATGACCAGGTCCAATATGTTGTCACATCTGGTGGGGGTGTTAACCAGTTGATCCAGGGCTTTTGAGTTTATAAATTCTAGGAAATGTTGGGCAAGGGAGTTTGTACTTGAGTAGTTCTCCCAGTTAATGTTTGGGTAATTGAAATCACCCAATATCATGGTGTTTGCTAGGACCTTTATGTTTCTCAGTGTTTCCAGGAATGTGGAGTGGGGGTCCTGGGACATGGTGGGTGATCTGTAGCAAGCTATAATTTGAATAGCAGTTTTGCCCGTTGTTAGCTGCACTTGAATGATCTCTGAAGCATCGTGCTGTGCCACTAACCTGGAGGTGTGGGTATCCTTGATGAATATGGATACTCCCCCACCTTTTGTATTTCGGTCCGGGTTTTGTGGCAGAACTGTATGGTATGAGTTGTAGCCTGGTAGTGCTGGGGTGTTCCCTGGAGTCTTAAACCAGGTTTCTGTTACTGCACATATATCGATTTTTTCCATACTGAGGAGTGCCTCAAGTGCATGCGTTTTGAGGTTTAGACTTCTGGCATTGAGTTTCATTACCCTCAGTTTTTTGTTACTTGCGCTATTTACTGCGGTGGGTTTGTCTTTTGAGCCTTGCCTAAAACAGGCACTATGGGGGTGGCAAGAGCCTTGGCCAGTATTCGAAAGCCTAAGGGTGACAGGAGCAAGCCATCTCTAGCAAAGCAGCGTGGCTTGTCGAGCATGTCATCCCAGGCTGACAGACACTGGATCCCCTTTGAATGACACCAGAAACTTAGCCAATTGTTGAAATTGATATTTTTTTCTCTATACTGTGGTATCATTCTTGGTGAGGGCAGGATGCTACTCAGGGGTCAGGGTCATACCAGCCTGGGCTATGTGATCAGAGAGCTCCTCCATGTCTCTTTTCATGTAGTCCAGGGATGTACAGCTCAGGTCATTTACATGAACATGAACAATGACAGAGTCATATTTGTACTTGTTCTGGAGTGACCTGAGTGCTTGTATTATGTGGCGGATCCTGGCAACCGACAGGCAGCTAACAGTAACCTTCTCCTTGTTCAGCTTAGTGATAGAGGTGTCAGTGTGCCTGACTATAGAGTCACCTATTACTAGTGTGTTGGGTATTTTATTTTGCCTTAATGCCTGTGATTTCATGGCACACTGGTTTTGTGAAGTATGTGTTTCATGGTTTGTGTTGGTGGGTGGAGGTTGCTTGGATGTCTGCTTTGGATGTCTCTGTTGCTTTTGTAGATTTTTATTTAGAGCCTCTGAGTATGTTTTTGTGTATTTATGTGTGTTTTTTGCCGGTGCTAGTTTCATTGGTCTATGTGAGACTAGTGGTGTGATGCAAGTAATTCCCTTCTCCTCTTGACTGCCTGGTCCAGTCTTGGATTGAGGGAGCTTAGCCTCCAGTTTGGCTGTATAATTGCATCTCTCACATGTATTAGTGCTTGGTGGAAGGAGGAGAGGGTTGTCTGTGTACATGGGGCAATTGTAACATTGCCTCAAAATGCCCAAATTCACCGGTTGGACCGGAGAGTACACCTGAAACTGCCCTTTGGACATGCTTGGATAGGTACAGTGAACTGTTTTACTGATTGGCTGGTAAGGTCAAATAGAGAGCCTTGTCCTTCTCTACAGTATAGGGGGGGGGTCTAGTGCTAACGTTTATTAGTGCTTGCTATGAGTTTTGAGCAAATTTCGGGATGAGAAGTGAAAGATTTGAGTGCTTAAGGTGAAAGTTTGTCTAGTTCTAAGGGAAAAATTGAAGAGTAGACTTTGTGGAGCTGGGAATGGAGATGTTATCATGTCCCATGGAGACTGTATTTTTTTTGCCTTTGAGAGGGCATTAAGGACCTGGACCCTGATAATGAGGGGAAGGGGACAGGTGCTGAGGATGTCCTGGTTTACTTATGGGGATGGGGGGTGAAGTTTTCACTGAACCTGTCTGCCAGCAGGTTGGCTATATCTATGGCATTTGTGTATGTGGTGTTATTGACCACCAGTTCAGAGCAGATTTGGATGTTATATTTGAGAATGTAGACATATGTGAAGAAGGTTTTGTGATTGTCCTTAGTGGATGTGGTCAATTTGAACTCAAAGTTAGCCTTAGAGGGTTTCACCAGTGACCGTATTTGCTTGTTCAGACAAAGGAGAGATTGCTTCCAACTTGGCACCTGCTCCTTCTTGGTCCTGCACAGTAATTTTTTTCCTTTTATTGTAGAGTTTGTTTATTGCTGCTGTCCACCAGACAGGTTTACTCTTCCTTGAGGAAGATGATTTGGTCCTGTCAGGTATTGCTGAGTCCATACAGCTATGTAGGTGCTCATATAGTTTCTGGTGTAGGTTTGGACATTAGAGCTAGATACAACAACTGAAGGGATGGTGGTTGTGAAGCTGCTTATACCTGCTCTGAGGAGATTGTAGTCAGCGTTGGAAAAGTTCTTTCATTTGATGCTAACAAGGGGGGGGGGTCAGGGGAGATGGTGGCTTCAAAAGTGATCGCTTACCAAGGAGTATGACAGTGTAGGGGCGCTACAGTGGCTACTCATGTAGGTTAGGACCAGGTCCAGTGTATTTTCACCACTTGTAGGTGTGTCGACCAGTTGATCCAATGCACTGATATTGACGAAGTCGAGGAATCTCTGGGCATTCATGTTTGGGCTAGAATAGGTCTTCCACTCTATGGTCTTCCACTCTGTGTTTGGGTAGTTAAAGTCACCCAGGATCAGGGTAGAGGGTTGAATCTTGACGGATTCAAGTACGTCCAGATAGGTGGAGTGGGCGTCCTGAATCATGGTTGGGGGTCTGCAGCTAACTAGGATTTGAATAGGTGTTTTATCAACAATTAACTTCACTTGGAGTGCCTCCTGTGCATTATACTGTTTGACCAGCCTGGAGGTATGTATGTCTTTGATGAATATTGAAACTCTACCTCCTTTGGTGTTGTAGCCCTCCGTTTGGCATCTGAAAGTATGGTAGGATGAGTAACCAGGTAAGATTTGGGGTGCTCTCCACAGCTTTGAACCAGGTTTCAGTAACTGCACAAATATCAGCATTCTCCAGGGCAAGAAATGCTTGCAATGAGTACAGTTTCATTCTAAGAATGCTAGTGTTTAGCAGCATGACCTTTAAATTTCATTTGGAAGAATTTTTTATGTTGGTAATTTTGGGATTTATATTATAACATCGAAGTAGTAAAACTTCGAATGTTATAATATCGAACCCAAAACAGTGAACATTGAAAATAGCAAAGCTGCAGAACATCGACTTTTTTCCTAGGGAAATAAATTGTTGGGCTGTTTCTGCCACTTCGCTATTTTCTTCACTGTGGTGCGAAGGTTACAGACCGGATAAGTGGAGATAAGGTAAGTGTGTGAATGGACTGGGTTAAGGTGAGTGTGGGAATTGGATAGTTAGGGACCTTAGGGCTAGGGAGAGGGTAAGGTGAGTGTGCGATAGTTAGGGACCTTAGGGTTAGGGAATGGGTAAGGTGAATGTGCGATAGTTACAGACCTTAGGGTTAGGGAGCGGATAAGGTGAGTGTGCTATAGTTACGGACCTTAGGGTTAGGGTTTGGGTTAAGGTAAGTGGATAGATAGTAGTGTATGTACAGTTTAGTGTAGGGTTAGAAGGGGGATTTTAAGTGTATATGTGTGGATTACTTTTTTTGGTGTGCTTGTGTTGTGTGTGTGTTTCTCAGAACAGCAATTTTTTTTCCCTGGGAAAAAATTTGCTGTTCTGAGCTTTTGATTATATCACATTTAGAAATTCCAAGTTCGAGCTTATGGTGCTCGATATTTTGGGATTTCGATTATGTGATATAAACCCGTAATTTTGTGCTCATGACTTTGCCTAAAAAAGCACTATGTTAACATTTTCAAAATCAAGGAAAGGGCAAATTTATAGCATGGAAAGAAAAAAGGAAAAAAATCTGACTTCATAGGAAGATCAATGTAGAAGCTTAGAAACTTTATAAAAAAATGTTTATTAAATGTGTGAAGATAAACAGCAGAGAGTAGAGCAGAGAAATGTATAGCAACAAAAAAGAAGGCAGATTAGCTGGAGGAAGAACTAGGAGTAAGTTAAGAAAGCTTTTAGACTGGTTAAAAATACACCAGGAAAGAATCAGCTGAATTGTAGATTGTACAATATTTTACTGAAGAACTATTTAAAATTTTTGTAGTTGCATTAAAAGCTTGCGTTGAATATAGTAACAACAATGCAGAAATAATGACTGTCTTGGTAATGCTTACTTGATAAATGGGAATAAATAAGATTCTGCTAATAGGAGGTATATAAGGTTACCTTATTATGATTATAAAAGTGAAATGAACATGCAATAGTACAAAATAAAAGTGTAGTTAGTGATATTATGGAGGAAAGTATATGAAATAGAGGATAGGATTTAAAAGAAGTAATATTATGAGGAGAGTAGTGGAACACATCATAAATAAACTAAAAAAGGTATAACACAGTAGTCACATACATATCCAAAGCTCTGGCCAACACTGATCATTTGATTAATATAAGGGAAAGTTATGCTATTGGGTGACAACTGCAAATGTTATTTGGAAAAGAATGTAGTGACCCCGCTAATAAACAAGAAAGATTAGCCTAAGAAGTAATGATGAAAAAAGAAAAAAAAAAGGTGTCTTTTTATCCCAGTATATTTTTTGTTTTAAGTATTCTAATAAGCAATGTAGAAGAACCAGTCTGATCTTAGACTTATTAGTTTCATTAGAAAACATGAGTGACAGAGAAATATTAGAGAGAGGAGTATATGAACACACATACATTTGATGACTGGGATAAGAAATAACTATCATGAAAAGAGAGGTCTTGGAAGTGGGTTCATTCCCAATGAATGGGGTGGAGAACTGGAAGAAGTTACAGGAAAAGATTAAATGGGTGCTTATAATACACCAGTAAGGTAGAAATGTATTGATAATAGAACAGTGGGATGTTATAAGGCATCTCTGAGAGCTAAATTATTCCCTGAGAAAGGAGAAGAGTAAAAGAAAAATGAAAAGAAAATGGCATCGAGAGAGGTGCACATACAAGAATTTTAAAGAGGTTTTTAAAAATGGGTAGAATGCTAACGAAACGGGAGGTGAAGGAGAAAACTAGATTAAAGGTTGAATTATAATCCTTGACAACCGAATAAACAGAGGTAGAAATGATGCACAAGAAAAGCACATGGTGGTTCCATATAAAAATAACCACACATTTATTGTTTAGTATTTTAACAGTTATGAAATTTAAATCATGTTAATACATAATTAATGGGGTTCACTGGCATGGAAGAAACTTGTTATGATGGTTGTATGAAGAGTCGAGCTGTCATGTTATAACTTGCATATGAGTAATAAGTTAATTAGAGTAAAATCATTATTTAGCCTAGATCTCTTAAAGGAGATTTATAAAGGTTATCAAATGAACACCAGGAAAATGCAGATAAACAGAAGTACAGGAAGCATGTAAGGAACTACAACTGAACAAAGGGCATTCATAAATGGATTTCCAACAAAACTTTGCAAGTATGGAAAAGAGGTGATTAAGAAACAGTTGAGCTATTTCTTTAATAAAATCTACAAGGAGGAGATAGTCCCATCATCAGTGGTTCAAACAATAATAATATTAACAGTTCTCCCAAAACAAGTTGGGTTATTGGACTTGAACAAATCTTAGCCAATTTCCACTATAAATCTGAATGCACAAACCATGGATGAATTCTTAGCAGATACTGATTAGAGTATTATCACTCAAAATTATGACAGGACAGAGAAGATTTGTATGGACTTGATAAATTAGTGATACTCTGATGCATTTAATTAGTCCTCTTAGTTTCCTGTTTAGTTTAATCAGTGAGCTCTTGTCATTATGAGAGTGGATTTTTCTGATTTTGGTCATGACTTTTTTCCTTTTGTTGTTTACCCTGTTAAAAAGTTAGGATTTCACCAGTGTGATTTGTTTTGGGGGTTTGTTTTGGGCTTACTTCTGGTAGGTACAACAGCTTCTGTACAGCTAATTACATTGTTGTATAGGATATCTGTGAACAATTTTGTATAGATTACTGTGAACTTGGGGTTCACAGGGGCACTGAACTTTCATGAACTGTTACTTTATAGGATGTAGTTTGTTTTAGGATAGTTTCTAACTGTTACAGGTTTTATTTGGTTTTCCATGTTGATTTTTATTTCAAAGGAGATGACTTTGTGACCCAAATTCATCCATGAGTGAATGAGATGGGGGGCAGGGTACAGAGCTCTCTCATAATGAAGACTACTAGGTCACTATGTTTGAATCTCTAGCTGTATCTGGTCAATAAAGTCTGGTGGCCTACATAATATCACCAAATAAATATGCAAGTACTCTCAGAACTTAAATATGTCTAAAAAGATCAGCCACAATGGAAGGTTTAAATATATTTAATAATAAATTATAAAAAAAACAAGAAAATGCTCAGTATATATTCACAGTGACATCAGAGTTCAAAATCACAGGAAAATTTTAAAACAACATTGCAGGACACTCTCATATAAATAAAGAAACGCATCTAAACTATGCTTCACTACATTCCTGACTGAATCTAAAAGAATTACTCTACCCTAGTTAACTTACTTAAGAAAAAGGCAGATGTGGTGAATGGATCTTCTAGCTGATATTGTCAGAGCCAAGACATAACACAGAATGCTGTGTCTCTCTAAGAGACTTCTTAAATTAATATCTCAAATATTACTTCTGGGATAGCTTGCAGAATAACATAATTTCTTGTCATCTGACTGTATCCCAGATGAACCTCCCACTGCTGGAAGCTAGCAGTATTTAGCATCTTCCTGTGAAAATACACTGACCTCAGATCTTTGGCAGATGCTGGAAGTCATAAAACAATTGTAGTAATTCATTCACTTTAAAGACAATACAGAGAGCTCCTTAGTATAGACATTCTGTCTCTAGCTGCCTTAAAGTAACTTAATTCAGATTTTTTTCATAAATTTACTATACTGAGGTTAACCTCCTGTATCCCAGTTTCTTCTGTTAAAATATATACATTTAAACAGTTACAATAGTGCATATGCATTTCTATTCTGTTCCAGTAGGGCATACAGTGGTTACTTTTTAAGCGCAAGTACTTTATAAAATGTCTTTTCAAAACACATGTCTTTACAAACATAGTTTGATATATACATGACATACAGTTCATTTGTATGGTGATATTCACAAATGACATATAATCATTTACAAAATTCCAGATAGTGAACTGGCAGTATCTCCCTTTGTCACATGAATTACAAAGAGTAAATGATATAAAATGGGGGAGGGGCCTGTATTGCTAAATTTAAAGTAGAAGTGGACAGCTCAAAGGCCACCATGTTTGAAATGCACAAAAAATGGGTAGGTGGGAAACACTTCAGGTCTACAGATTCCTAAAATCGGTTGCAAACACAGAACAGAAATTATAGCAGGTAGATCTAAATAGCTAAAAAGACACGTGTGAGTAGAAAGAAAGAAAGAAAGAAAATTACTTCCTTTGCTTATTTTCTGTATTTAAAACTCCAGCGGGGGGGGGGGGGGTAATTGCTTTCTTACAAATGTTATCCAAGCTATATTGAAAGACCAGGACAGGCTACGCAGTTGTGCATTAAATACCAGTCAATGAAACAAGCAACCAATGACAAAGAAGAAAAATCTGAAGACCAAGGATTAAAAGTGTTTACCCGAATCATTTGTATATCAAGCTATCACCTAGTTATATACAATCTCAGGCAGCCTCAAAACTTCAGACCTGCAGAATTCTCAAAACAGGAAATCCAAGCAGTAACTTAATTGCAAAAAAAAAAATGATACAGACTGCAGAAGACAGGTCAACAAAAAGTGAGAACAGAAAGAAAGAAAATAAAATTACTTCCTTTGCATATTTTCTATTTTTAAAACTCCAGCAGGGAGGTAAATAATCGTTTGTTTGCAAATGTTGCCCAAGATTTACTGAAAGTTAATAAGTTATCATTGAAGTCTTGCATGTTCTATCCAGAAGATGCAAAAGCTAGGTGGAAGTGCTCATCCTTACATAAAAGGATACTGATCACAAACAAAACAAAAGACAAACTAGCCAAACAATGAAAAATAGATGTGACGCCCCTTACTGTTTACAAACAATTGAATATGTTAGTCTAATATGAAGAAAGGTGTTATCTGAAGAAAAAAGTAGGAATGTGATTCAGGAAAGTGAAAGGGAAAGAATCACTGCAACCTAGGTAAAATATGGAAATATATAGTATAAGAGGGTTACATAATCTCTGCAGTAAGTAAATATGATTCAAACTGTACATATAAGACAACTACAAAGTAATGTACGACATGGATGGACTTATAGAAAGTTTGTAAGTATGCTTATCTGAGCCTTATTTGTGTGCAAATAATGTAAATAGCCATAGGTTTGGTTTGCATACTTTTAGTTCTTGTTATTTATAATTCTTTTGTTTAATGAGGTTTCCTCTGTGTCCAGAAAATGAATAAAACTCATATAAAACAAAAAATGCTGCTTGTCATGCTTTAGTAAAGTTTATAAAATAATAGAATAAAAAAAGAATTGCAGAGGTGCAATTGCCATAGCTGATTTCCATTCCCACTTGACACAGATGCTTCTGCTAAACTAAGCATAGACATCATCTCAGACTTCTTCTCATGTTTTAAATCATTCACTATGTTTGCATTGAGTGAGGTCAGCAGATATATATGCAGTCCCATGGCTGCAGATCTATACGTGTGTTCATTTTCAAGGAGGCTCATACCGCTTTCTGAATAAGGAATATGTAATTTTGATATGCACTGTTTTTGTACATTATTTGATAAGCATGAAACATTTATCTTGTTTTCCTGTCCAATTGATCCAGTACCTTTTGGGGCCAGTCAATCACCCCAAATCGTATTAAAACAGAAGGAGCAAATCGGTTTATAGCTCAGACTTTATTCCTAGATATGAAGGCAGTTTTCATTACTAGTTTTAGTCTTCTGAAGTATTCCTTATTGCACTTAATTCACATTTGTTCATGTTTTATTGCTGATCCTTTATCAGATGCCAAATATTTATAGAATGCCTCCTGCTCACGTTTATCTATATTACCTTCCTGGCACAGACTGAAATTTTCTAGGTACTGCAGCGTTCTTGCTTTAAATATTGATTTTGCACATTTATCAAGACCAAATCTCATTCTTATCACATCTGAAAAAGTTTTAACCACTTGCAGTTGCACTTCCAACTCCTCAGCTGATGAACCATATGTTTTTAAGTTATCCTCAAAAAGTAGATGAGTTCATAGGTTCATAGGTTCATAGGTTCATACTAGGCTATCTGCCCTAGGGCATTTATAAGCCTAGCCAGAATGTGTTTGGCTTTCGCCACCCATTTTAAATTAATTTTGCTATGCCCTTTTTTTGAGGTTAGTATACTGTGCCTCTGTCTAACAGTGACACAGAAGTCATACCCAGGGTAAACCTACGATCTCCCTTCCACACATCAAGATTACTCTTGAAGAGAGTCAATGAGGGACTCTGCCTAACCTGGACTGGGATTTTATTCCAGAGTGAAGGGAGCCTCTGGGTTATGAATCTGTCCCTCCAGCATGTCCTATTTATTTCAGTGCTGAGGTTCAAGTCTCTCGAGCATGTAGCTCGATAGGATTTGGATTTTCTGAGGTGCAGCATGTCCATTAATTCCGGGTTGGACATGGCTTTATACGTCAGGCACAGATCGCCTCTGAACAGGCGGTATGCCACTGAGTAGAGCTGGAGTTTCTTTAACCGGGCAGCATATGGCATCTGTCTGAGCCCTTTGATCCTCTTGGTGAGGTACTTTTGGGGTCTTTCCAGTTGCTGCAGGTGTCTGGTAAGGTACATCCCAAAGGGGCATTGTACTCAATTATGGGCCTGATGAGGGATGAGTAAAGAGGCACGATGACCTCCCTGATCTAGATGTGAATCCCTTCATGATTAGGTGGGCTATATAAAATGTTTTTCTAACCACTTTGGCCACGTGGTTGTCAAATGAGAGATTGCTATCAACTTGGGTCCCCAGGTCCCTAATTACTTCTTCTGTACTTAATGGATTACCATCTATGTGGTAATTTGTGGGCACTTTGTTTTTGCCAAAGGGGATGACTATACACTTTTTGGTGTTTAGCTTGAGGCCATGGCTCTGGCACCAGTTGTCTGTTTCTATGAGGCCCTTTTGGAGGATGCTTGTGTCGGCTGGAGAGTCGATTATGGTGCCCAGTTTGCAGTCATCTGTGAACTTGGTCAGCCACAGTCCTTCCGTGTTGGCCTGTACCTCCGAGAAATATATACTGAACAAGAGAGGTCCCAGGACTGAGCCTTGTGGGATGCCACTTGTAACTGGTTTGGAGTCTGACATGGCTCCAGCAATTCTAACCATGTGGGTTCTGTCCTTGAGCCAGTTTGCAACCCATCTAGTGACATAGGGGTTTATATTTAAACTGGTGAGCTTATCTATAATGCCCGAGTGGGGTATTGTATCGAAGGCTTTTGCGAGGTCCAGGTAGGCTGTGTGGACCACCTTCCCCTCGTCAATGGCCTTGGTGACTGTTTCAAAGAAATCAACCAGGTTTAAGAGGTAGGATCTGCCCTTAACAAAGCCGAACTGGGTAGGATCCAGTGCCTGTAGGTCCCCAATATCTTTATTTATGAGGTCCATGATTATCCTTTCCATAGCTTTGCAGACCAAGCTAGTCAGGCTTATGGGGCGATAGTTTCCAGGATCCGTTGAGGCACCTCCTTTGTGGAGAGGGACCACAGTTGCTATACGCCACTCTTTGGGTACATATCCTGTAGTAAGGCTGAGTTTGAACAGTAGTTTTATGTTTGGGTTTAGCTGTTCTTGGAGTTCATGTAGGATGCAGCCCGGGACACCGTCTGGACCCATTGATGCTGTGTTTTTTGCTTTGGAGAGGGCGGCTCTTACCTGAGCATCCGAGATGTCAGGGGGGAAGCACTCTGCTGGAATAGATATTTGCCCTTTTGGTGGGAAGGGGGGGAGAAGTTTGCGCTGAACCTGTCAGCTAGGATGTTGGCAATGTCTGTGGGTCCGATGTATTTTTTGTCATTTTGGACTAATTCTGAGCATATCTGGGAATTACCACCCAGGTTCCTAACATAACTAAAGAAAGCCTTGTGATTATCCTTAGTGTCCTGTGCAATTTTTCTCTCAAAGCTGGCCTTAGACGATTTTATGAGTGCCCATAATTTTTTGCTAAGTCTTTAAACAAGGATGTTTTCTGAAAGCCATGACCTAATCTGTTAACAGCTTAATGGGTTAAGGGTTTTTCAAAACATCAGTGCTTACAGATAATCACACTGGATTATCCCCCTTTGAATTTTTTTCCCTCTGATAATAATTTGCATTTTGTCATGTGTTAAATGCAAAATGGTTTGCGACTGTTTCATGGTTGCTGTAATGTAATTGATCAGTATAGGGTGTGTCTTATCCATCTGTAAACACTCCTTTAACCATGTGCAATGCTGTTAAAGCTATTTTTGTAATCTATCTATGCCATGATTAGATATTTTCCTTTTTATAATGACATCACACTCTATTATGGTTTTATTTAGCAACAAATAATCCTTTGTTCCATATGACCTTCTTTTGTTACCACTTTATTCTATTTTGATAATTGATTTTATTTTCTAAATGACTATGCATTCTGTCTGGGTCAATTCCATTATATCATTGAAAGGCAAGTTATTGGTCTGTAGTTTTTAGGATGGTTTGCAGTTCATTCTTAAGGAGGATTATCATTTCTCCAGTAGTTAACCAAGTTTGTGTCCATCCAAGATACACACATACAATAAGTAATTCTTACTCAGGGATAAATCTTTATATAAAGATGTTTATACTTTTGTTTCAGTTTCACTCTGTATTACTTCATTCCCCATTATTTATTTTAATGTTTCTATCCATTCAGGATCTTTGTTATGTTCCACAGGGCCTTCATAAATATTTCTCCAAAATGTGTCTATTTGCTTATTTTTGGTGGTGTTTCTCTTCCTTTTTTTTTGTTTCCAAGTTCTCTATAAAACATTTTTGGGTCATCAATAAATTTCTTATTTTGTACTTTTCCTTTATATTTATTTGTATATCTTTTTTTTCTGCTAGTACTGACATTTTTAGTTTATTATTTGCAATAGTACATGATTGGTCCTGGTCTGTTTTGATACGTTGTGTGTTGCTGTTACCACATCTATCTTTCTAAGTATTTCTGGTGATCTGTTCCCTCTTCTATGTTCTTCAATTAGTGATACTTCTTATCTTAACTGCTTTATCATTTTCTCTATTCAGTGCTTTCATGGTGACATTTTATTTCTTCCATCCCTTTCTTTTATTGCTATATGTTTTTGTAGTAAGACGTTGGGCAGGATTCACGAAGGCTTGCACGGAGTCTAAGAGTAGTGTAAGACTCCATGCAGCCTTCGCTATCCAGGAACAGCCCTAAAGTCCGTGTAAGAGACCAGCTAAAACGTCTCTTACACGGAGTGGGCGTGGATATGCTAATCACCTCACTTGCAGCCAAATAGCATGCAAATGAGGTAGATTAGCGATCCAGGAAGCCCAAAGCAGCCCGTGTAAGAGCCGTTTTAGCTGCAGAAATGTACTCAGTTGACAACTGAGTACGTTTCTGCAAAAAACACAATGGAGCCGTGTCAGCTCCAAATAAAGGGTGCATGTGTGTCAGGCAGCATGCCAATGGCCAAATATGTGGCCATTGGCAAGGTACCCCGATGCAAATCTGAGAAATAAATAATTTTTTTTCGGCGATCGCCGGTGTTTAAACGCAGCGCAGCCCCGCACAAACGGGCTGCACTGTATAAAACATAAAAATGAAGGTTATAAACCAACAAATGTGAGTTTTATGCAATACATGGATTTACAATACAGGGACCTGCAGACCAAAAACAACATGGCCACCGTGTAGTGGTTGCTAAGGGGGGAAGCTGAGTCTAAGAGATGTAACTAAGCATTAGTAGGCAATCTGATACAAATGAGTGTTAGGATACTGAATTCCACTGTCACATAGCAAATGAGCACATTCTGAGTAGTGTAAGAGTTACATAAGGGGGAGAAACAGAGTAGGAGATAGGTGACATCGTAGGGGGAATGGCAGAAAGAAATGCAGT
Organism: Protopterus annectens; assembly: GCF_019279795.1. Taxonomy (NCBI): domain Eukaryota; kingdom Metazoa; phylum Chordata; order Ceratodontiformes; family Protopteridae; genus Protopterus; species Protopterus annectens. The sequence continues at coordinate 1,636,238,208 of NC_056739.1, read as the reverse complement.
TCATTGGAGGTCAGTGTTTCATGACAGATGTCAGACACATATCATGGAAAGAGGAGTGCCACAACATAAGCATGGGAAAGTCAAGAAATGGAAGGTGTACACTGTTGCCTACACCAACGTTTCTTCCTGGGTGTGCATGCGCATGTGTGTGCACCATGAAGCGTGAGTAGGACAGTATGCGCGCGTGTAAGGTAGACTGAGCATGTGGGAGCCTGTTGGCAGACTTGTAACACTGTTTGCGCGGGTGTGCGCACGTTTTAACCTGAATAATCAGATTCTGAACCGTGTAAGCATGTGTGCGCGCATGTAAGCCACTGTGAGCATGTTTCTGCTGGTATGCACGCTGCTCCCCCCTGAGGAAACAGAAAGGAAAAAGGAAGCAACAGAATTCGTAGGAAGCTAGCAGGGAATACTGCTGGAGCTAGCAGGTGAAAACAATTAGAAGCAGGCAATTACACAGGCAGAATAGTAGCCCAGCCCAGCACTTAAAACTCTGCAAACAGCAGTGCAGGATGTTTCTCTCAAGAGACACTGCAAGACAGGAGTAAGCTATTAGAAGTGAAAACTGAAAAAGCTGAACTCAGAGCAGAAATGTTAGGGGCTGCCATAGCTGTCATAATGAGACATAGGCGACTTGCTGAAGGTGGTGACAATGCAGATGGTACTAGACAACCCACAGTGAGGAAAGAGTGTACAGGCCCGGGGTCACCTACCACGGGTTACATGAGCTGGAGATAGTAGAGCGCTATAGAGTGGACAGAGACCTCCTGCAGCAAATAGTTAAGCTGTGCAGGCCACGCCTCACACACAGAACCAACAGAGGGGAACCCATCCCAGTGGAAACCAAGGTATGTGTTGGCCTAAGAATACTAGCAACAGGTACCTTCCAAAGACCAACTGGTGATATGATGGGGATATCACAGGCATCAGCCTCCAGGGTACTGCACCAGTTCCTGGATGCCATGTCAGCACATGTCGGTGATCATGTATATTTCCCCAATGCCCGTGAGGTATTGGCCAGCAATATCGTCTCTTCCAGCAAATAGCAGAATACCCTGAGGTAGTGGGTGCAATAGACTGCACGCACATACGCATCAAAGCACCAGCCAGTGAGTGGGGTAGGGCCTACATTAACCGCAAGGGCTTCCCCTCCATCAACTGCCAGGTCGTGTGTGATGCCCAGGGCATAATAATGAATGTGTGTGCTGGCTGCCCTGGGAGCTACCATGATTCCCACATCTGGCATTTGATGCAGCTGTACCAGACATTTGCCAATGGGGACATCCCACACGGACACCTAGTGGGGGATGCAGGTTATGCACTGGAGCCGTGGCTGATGACACCCATCAGAAACGCACACACACCTGAACAGGAGCGCCATAATGAGGCACACGCACAAACAAGTAATGTAATAGAGCATGTGTTTGGGCTGCTCAAGTCATGATTCCGGTGTCTGGACACATCTGGTGGAGCCTTGCAGTACACACCAACTACATGTACCCAAATTGTCATGGTATGTGCTATGCTACATAATATGATCTTGCAAAAACAGCTGCAGCAGGACCAGCATAGGGCTGGGCCAAACAGCCCCCCACCATTGCCAAGGCCATCACAGGCAGAGGGTGACTTGGAGGAGGAACAACCTGAGCCTAGGAGGCATGCCCAGTATGCCCTGGCCTTGGCAAAGATGCAACGCATAGCACATACACTGGCTCAGTAGGAACCCTGGGAATGATACCCCCTCTGACTCACTCAAATAATAACAGGGATGCCTAAAATGACATGACCTGCTCACAAACATATACAGGGAGTGTAATATGTGCATCCGACAGAGGCAGCCCTGCAGCACCACCTAAGGCATGAATGCCATGTGTTAAGTAATGTAACAACATGTACTATATGCACACCTAAGGACTGTGACTAACATCCTACCCTCACCAAGCATCATGCCACAATATGACAATGAGATGATCAATTGCAATAATTGGCTGAAGTATTGCAGTTAGTCAAAGGGGATCCAATGTGTGCCAGCCTGGGATGACATGCTGAGCATGACATGATGCTCCACCTGCTAGGACTGGCGTGCACCTATCAGTGCAGGCTGTATGGATACTGGCAAAGGCTGTTGTTACCCACAGCGTGCCCTGAATAGGTAAGGCTCAAAACACACACCTACCTCCATAGGTATCAGAAGGGATAAGAACCTAGATGTAATGCTACCCAATGCTAGAAGTCTAAACAGCAAGATGCATGCAGTCTAAACTCACCCAGTATGGAGAATGTTGATATCTGTGCTGTAACAGAAAACTGGGTCAAGGCTCACAACAGCACCCTAACACTACCAGGTTACACCTCATACTGTGCTGTACAGCCTCAAAACATGGAAAAACCTACAAAAGGAGGGTGACTAGCAATAATTGTCAAGGATAACCACACCCCCATGTTGGTACCACAACAAGAAGCAGCATGGACTAGCCATGGTCAAGTAACAGTGGCTAAAACTGCCTCCCAGTTTATAGCCTGCTACAGACTACCATCACAACACCAGGAACTGCACCTGGCCTATGTTGGAATACATGAATATATCAAGTCCTCCAAACCACATTATATTGGGTGACTGAAAATACCCAGACATAGACTGGGAGCATTATACTAGCTCCAACACTGTAGGACAAAAGTTCATAGAATCGATAAACCAAAATGCCCAGGAACAACGTACCACTCCCACAAGAGGGGTAAGCATACTGGATGTGATAATCAGCAACATGGGTACTGGATGGCAAGATGAGAAGTGTATTGCTCACTGGTAAGACCAGACCATAGAGTAATCACACTGGATATACACATCCTGACCGCAGTCCCTGGCCAGAAAACCACAGTGAAAAACGTGTAAAGCAAAAGTTGCACTCCTCCAAACTGATGTGGAATCCATTAAAGGTCCTGTGCAGGTGCAAAATATGGGCCACACCTCAGAATCTGTTATACAGGCATTCCATGAACACTGCCAGGAATGCTTGGATTATGCAATCCTAAATTAAAACAAGACACAATGCCATACATGCAGGCATCTGGCATGGTGGACTCCAGCCATTACCAAACCATGCAAGAGAATGAGGAAGCTTCTACATGATAGAGCAAACATAAAAAAAGAAGTAATCACTGATCAGTAGTATGGCAATAAAATATGTCCACACATACAATCCACTAAGGCCAGCTACAACAAGTTGAATCTGTGAATCTTGAGGCAATGTTACACCTGCCCCAAGTACACAGACAACCCTCAACTCCCTCCAAGAAATACAAATATATGTGAGAGATGCAACCATTTATCCAAACTGGAGGCTGAGCTCCCTCAACTCAGTACTCCCAAAACTAGTCAGGAGGAGAAGGTAACCACACACACCACAAACCCAGTCTCACATAGACCTATGACAACTGCAAACCAAAGACATAAACACAGAAAAACATTCCCGGAGGCCCGAATTACAAACAAACCACACCAACAGAGGCCTCCAAAGCAGACACCCAATCAAACAACCTCCAAACATAGCACATAGTACACAAAGCTGGTGTGCCAAACAGTCACAGGCCAGAAGGAGAAACAACATGCCTGATACAGTTGTAATAGGTGACTCCATAGTGAGACACGCTGCTGTCCAGCACACCAGACTGAACAAGGGAAAGGGTACAGTAAGCTGCTGTAGGCTGCTACAATACGCCACATAACACAGGTATGCAGGTCAACCCAAAGCAAGTAGAAATATGATGCAGTCATAGTCCATGCTGGTGTGAATGACCTGAGATGTACCTCCCAGGACTACGTGAAAAGAGACATAGATGAGCTCTCCGATTATGTAGTCCAGGCCGGTATGACACTGACCGTTTGCAGCATCCTACCCTCACCAAGAATGATGCCACAGTACAAACAGGGAATGATCAGTTATAACAAGTGGCACAATTACTGGTGTCATTCCAAGGGGATCCAATGTCTGTCTGCTTGGGATGTCATGCTTGACAAGCCACGCAGCTGTTCCAGGGATGGTTTGCACCTGTTACCCCTGGGCGTCTGGATATTGGATAAGGCTTTTGCCACCTCCATAGAGCCTTTCGTAGGCAAGGCTGAAAAGACTAACCCACCACCCTAGAAAACATAAGTGGAAAGAAACATAAGGGTAATGCTGACCAATGCCAGATGTGTAAACCTCAATATGCATGCTCCCGAGGCCCTCCCCAGTACGGAGAACATCGATGTCTGTGCAGTGACAGAAACCTGCTGCAAGCCTCCTCACAGCACACCAGCACTACCAGGTTATACCACATATCATGCGTTATGGCCCCAAAACCTGGAACAAAACATAAAAGGAGGGTGAGTATCCATATTCAGCACAGACACCCATACGTCCAGGTAACTGACAATGCACAAGGCAATGGAGTCAACCCATGTGCAACTAACCATAGGCAAGACTGCTGTACAGACTGTAGCATGCTACAGACCACACTCTCACACACAGGAACCCCACCCAGCTGTCCTGAAGACACTGGACAGTATGAATGTCCCACCAAATACCAAACAAGGTACTCACAAATTACCACATAGGTGGTAAACCATTATGTATGGAAGGAGTAATCAGGGACCTAGGGACACAAGTGGACAGTAACCTGTTATGTGACACTCACATTGCCAATGTGGCTAGGAAGACTGTCTATATTGCACACCGTATCAAAAAAGAATATTTTTCAACTACTGATTTTATGGTTACAATTGATGTAATAGAGTTATTTCCTAGCATTCCGCATGATATTGGTCTACAATGGTTTAACGAAATTTTAATAAAATTTGCACATTTTAATAATAATATGATTAATTTATTGTCAGATTTTATGGATATCATATTAAACAATAATTTTATTCATTTTAATGGGGAATTTTTTAAACAAAACAAAGGGGTGGCCATGGGTTCTCCATGCGCTTCTGCATATGCGAATATCGTCCTATTTCATTGGGAAAACGAATTTATTTTTACATCACCTTGGAAAGACAATATTTTACATTACCAAAGGTATTTGGACGATATATGCATTTTATGGAAGGGCAGTAGAGAAAGCCTTCAAGCATTTTTATACTATATTAATGACACTACACACTTTTTGAAATTTACATCTAAAGTTAGTGAAAATGTTTTGAACTATTTAGATGTATTACTTGTCAAGTACACCGAGTTACAAATGTTTGAGTCTTCAGTGTTCAGAAAAAACACTTTCTCTAATGCATACCTACATTTTAGTAGTGGCCACCCCTTTTCTCAAAAGAAAGGAATTTTAAAAGGTCAGCTCATTAGAGCTTCTAGAATGTGCAATACTGATGTTATGTTTACTAAGGAAGTTCAAACCTTGACTAAACTATTTTTGGAAAGAGGTTACCCAAAACCACTGATAGAAGAAATGTACCAAGAAGTTCTTCAGAGAAGAGCTGATTTATATAGTCCCTTGTTAGGCACAACATCTGAGGTGGTATCAAAACATAACATGTTGTTCGACAGAGGTACTGACACTCCTAATTTTCAAACCGCATTTAGTTGCACCTTCAATAATGATGCTTACAAAATAAAAAATTCAGTCAGTAAATACTGGTCTATTTTAACATTAAATGAGGACACGAATAAATGGCTACCCAAACAACCTTTATTTGTTAATGCAAGAAATACTAATCTTAAGAATATGTTTGAAAGACATGTAACACTGGGGATTAAGAGCAAAGGTAGTTTAACAGGTACCCATAAATGTAATTTTTGTAAGCAATGTCCATATATTATGAACACTAACACTTATTACATCAAGTCTAGAAAATTTAAGTTGAAACCGGAGGGGTATTGCAATTGTGCTTCTAAGGGTATTATTTACTTAGGAGTATGTCAAGAATGTGAGAGCTTCTATGTAGGAAAATCAGAGAGGGCGCTACGTAAGAGGATTTACAAACACCTCTATGACACTCGTAGAAAGAAAGACACGAATGCATTTTACAAGCACTCAATAGTTTGCCCCAAGATGACACTCAAATTTATGGTCATTGAACAGGTACCACTCAACCCCAGAGGAGGTGACTGGGAGACAACAATAGAATTTAAAGAGCTTAACTGGCAGTTAAGATTAAATGCATCAAGACATCCCGGCTTAAATGAAGCCATTAGTATCACCAGTCTGTTGAAATTAAGACGGGCGAAGTTGTAACCTTACTCATTATTTTGGACATATAAAATACATACATAACAAATTTGTTCTTATTACCCCTAGTTTCTAGATTTGTATAAATATTATTCTCAAACAGCATGATCAAACTAAGCAAATGTTGACTAATTTGGGTTTAAATTGTTTTACTTTTTATACTAAGGAAAAGATTCAGGATTGTGGTACAGTTTTTATTGCAACGGAATTTTTAGATTTTATTCTTCATAACATTTATTTTTAAACAAATGTTGCACATTCTCTTACCTATTGTCCATTATTCCTTTATTACAGATTTTTCGGTTCCCCATATTTAAATTCTGTTTATTTTCATAGTCTCAACATTATTAATTTAATAATATTAATTCAATATTTCACAATTTATTTATTATGATCACAACATATTTAATAAATAAATGATTTTTAACCTTTATTTATTTATGCGATGTTTGGTACAAAACATTTCATTATTATGAATTATTTACAAGTTACTGGACATACACAAAAGGTAATTTACTGGGTTAAGTTCATTTAAGAACACATCACATTAATACAAGTTCTTTATAACAACGAATTGTATTTTTGTATATTAATTCGTTATTTTACACTCTTTTAACATCATATTTACTGTTATCTGTAGCATTTAACACTAGTTGTTGAATGTAAGAAAGGTTAGTCTTGTCCCGATAATAAACATGTTCACTAAGACCCATTTAAGGGTGAGCATTTCACAAAGCCAAGTATTCAAACTTTTTTATTATAAATTTTTTTTATTATAAATTTTTATTAGCTTTATACAGGATTGCTTTTGCCTATTGTATGTATCCAACAAAGTATAAAGATGCACTTTAATCAAAATGAATCTTGGTTAGATTGTGAAACAAATTGTTCCATGAATCTTTCATTGATATTGAATTACATTGCAAGTATTTTATTTTTAAAAAAATGGTTTTAAGCACGTAGCACTTTAATTGGAATTGATTAATTAAAAACCATTAAGGGTTACTTAAATGTTTTGTTTCTGAATTGAGGGTGTGATATAAGCACATCCGTAACGCTTGTGGTTCATCTTGAAAAAGCCTGTCATAGCACAGGTGAAAGCGCTTGATTTACACTTGTTTTCTGTTCGTGCAGTCCGTTGGTTCTGTTTTATACAATAAAGAAGTTCATTTATTCAAAGCTGAAGACTCTCTTTGGATTCCCACTGTGAAGAGTTTATTGGATTGTATTGGTGCCTTTGCTTTTCTTTCTTTGGTTTTTTGGGACCAAGTTCGTTGTACATTTTTTTCGTTGGATATTGGATAAGGCTTTTGCCACCTCCATAGAGCCTTTCGTAGGCAAGGCTGAAAAGACTAACCCACCACCCTAGAAAACATAAGTGGAAAGAAACATAAGGGTAATGCTGACCAATGCCAGATGTGTAAACCTCAATATGCATGCTCCCGAGGCCCTCCCCAGTACGGAGAACATCGATGTCTGTGCAGTGACAGAAACCTGCTGCAAGCCTCCTGACAGCACACCAGCACTACCAGGTTATACCACATATCATGCGTTATGGCCCCAAAACCTGGAACAAAACATAAAAGGAGGGTGAGTATCCATATTCAGCACAGACACCCATACGTCCAGGTAACTGACAATGCACAAGGCAATGGAGTCAACCCATGTGCAACTAACCGTAGGCAAGACTGCTGTACAGTCTGTAGCATGCTACAGACCACACTCTCACACACAGGAACCCCACCCAGCCATCCTGAAGACACTGTACAGTATGAATGTCCCACCAAATACCAAACAAGGTACTCACAAATTACCACATAGGTGGTAAACCATTATGTATGGAAGGAGTAATCAGGGACCTAGGGACACAAGTGGACAGTAACCTGTTATGTGACACTCACATTGCCAATGTGGCTAGGAAGACTGTCTATATTGCACACCGTAACATGAAAGGATTCACATCTACGTCAACAGAGGTCATTGTGCCCCTATACTGTTCTCTTATCAGACCCATAATCTAGTACAATGCCTCATTTGGGATGTAACTTACCTGACACCTGCAGCAGTTAGAAAGACCTCAAAGGTACCTCACCAAGAGGATAAAGGGTCTCAAATATATGTCATATGCTGCCTGGCTGTAGACACCCCAGCTGAATGCAGTCACATACTGCCTACACAGAGGCATTGTATGTCTGTTGTACAAGGCCATGTCCAACACAGGAGTAATGGACATGCTCCACCCCAGAAAACTCAAAGCCATTGGAGCTGTGAGAGTGAGTGATGTCAACCTCAACACATAATAAAATAGGATGTGATGGAGGGACAGATACATAGCCCAGAGGCTCCCCACACCCTGGAACAGAATCCCACTCCATGTTAGGCAGAGCCCCTCACTGACACTCTTCAACAGGAATCTTGCCAAGTGGATGGATGATCGTAGATTTACACTGGGGGTCTTCACTGTGTCACATCCAGACAGAGGCACAGCAAAGCAAATCATAAATGGCCATAATATTCACATAGCAAGGGGTGGCGAAAGCCACACACTCTGGCTAGGCTTACAAATGCCCTAGGGTGGATAGCCTAGTATGAACCTATGAACCTATGAAGATACAAATTGTACAGGACACTAAGGATAATCCCAAGGCTTCCTCAACTGATGGTAGGAACCGTGTTGGGAATTCACAGATATGCTCTGAATCACACAAATATTACAAACAACATACCAAACACACACACATATTGCCAACATACATCCTGACAGGTGCAGTGCAACCCCCGCCCCAGAATGCAAAATATCTATCCCAGCAGACTGCTGGCCCCCTGACATTGCAGATGCTGAGGTAACAGCCAGCATCTACAAAGCAAAACACACAGCAGCAATGGTATGAGATATTGTCGTGGGCTGAGTCCAACATGGACTCCAAGAAGAATGGAATGCCAAATCACACTTTTGCTCAATGTCAGCCTTACCACAGGATATGTACCCAAAGAGCAGTGTACAACAGCAGTGGTCATTCTCAACAAAGGTGTTGCCTGAATGGATACTGAAAACTACCACCCCAGAATCCTGAAAAGCTTGGTCTGCACCACAGCTATGGAAAGGATCAGCATGTACCGCAGACATAAAGATATTGGGGACCTAGTAACACCGGACCCTACCCAGTGTGGCTTTCTTAAGTGCAGATCCTGCCCCTAAACATGTTTGACTCATTTGAAACAGTCATTAAGGTCATTGATGAGGGCAATGTGGTCCACACAGCGTAGCTGGACCTTGCAAAGGCTTCCATACAATACCCTATGTGTTCATTATAGATATGCTCACCAGCTTAAATATAAACCCCTATGTCAGTAGAGGTTGCAAACCAGACCAAGGACAGAACTGACATGGTCAGACATGGTGCAGCCATGTCAGACTACAAACCAGATATAACTGGCATCCCACAAGGCTTGGTCCTGGGACCTCCCTCATTTGGTATATATGTCCCATAGGTACAGGCCAACATGGAAGGACTGTGTCTGAACATGTTTGCAGAGGACTACAAACTGCCCACCATATCTGACCTTCCAGCTGACACAAGCATCCCACAAAAGGGCCACATAGAAACAGACAACTGGTGCCATAGCCATGTCAGCAAGCTAATTGCAGAAAAGTGTATAGTCAACCCCCGTGGATATACAGTAAGTGCCCACCAATTACCACATAGGTGTTAACCCTTTACATACTTAACATGTAATGAGAGACCTGGGGACACAAGGTGATAGATATCCTGCATTGGACAAACATGTGGCTGTACAGTTTACAGAAACATACCATATACCCACCTAATCATGAAGGTTGTCAGATCTAGATAAGGGGAGGTCATTGTGGCTCTGCAGTCATCCTTCATCAGCGTTACAATTGACTACAATAGCCCCTGTGGGATGTACCTCAGCAGACACCTCCATCAACTGTAAAGTCCCCAACAGTACCTCACCAGGAGTATCAAAGAGCTTGAACAGATGCCATGTGTTGCCTGATTAAACAAACTGCAGCTACACACACTGCCATACTGCCCACCCTGAGGCAAGCTGTGCCTGATGTATAAAGCCATGTCCAAGCTGGAATCAATAAACATGCTGCACCTTGTACAATCTGAATGGCAGTGAGCTATGCACATGAGAGACCTGAACCCCAGCACTGACATACACAGGACAAGCTGTACTGTATGATCCATAACACAGAAGCCACCCCCACTCATGTGTAAACTCCCAGAACAGGTTATCCATAGAGTCACTCATCAATTCTCCTCAAGAGGAATCTTGATGAGTGGATGGGAGATGGTAGGTTTACCCTGGGTATCACTGTTATGTCACAGGTAGACGGAGGCACAGTATACTAACCATGACATATGTCATGGCAAACTCCACTTACAATGTGTGTCGAAGGACAAACACACTCTCTGACTAGCATTAGAAATGGCCTAAGGCACATCGCTAGTGTTTGCAAATGTACACCTATGTTGTGGAATACACTACCAATGTTGGACAAGCCTGGTTTAAGTAGTTCATATCTGAACATAATGCAACATGGTCAGATGTGCACAACTGGCCCCTAACCAGGCTGTTGTGCTCACTATGGAACTGTAAAGCAGTGATAGGACTAAAGCCCAGGATACTGTCCACCACAGTGAAAGTACTGAACCAGTACACTATACGGTACTACAGTGTTAGGTCAGTATGAAAGGATGTTGACAACTGTATGCAAAGTATCCCATGCAAACCCTGCAGGCACAGTATAATCCCTGTTGTGTTCATACACAAAACAGTTGGACAGTAACTACACAACATGACACACAACACACAACCATAAACGGGAGATATTTGTTGAAGTTCATACTCATCCACAAATGTGGTGGGCTGCAGAGTTTAACATATGGAAAGCTCACACTGGGCATGCTCGCACACTTTGATAAATGAGACATATGTCAGACAACATGCCATGGGAAGGCTGAACTGAGCATGCTCACACACTTAAGCCAAATCTCAGTTTAGCAGTTGGCCACACATATCTGGTATTTGTACGTGTTATTCCATGAACCAACCACATTACAGCAATCTGCTCAGTGCACACAGTTAAATGACTACAGAGACATACGTGATATAGTGGATCCCTCCCATATGCAAACATCTTCCACAGATACACAAGTTGTTCATACAAACAGGGAATGCTATGGCAATAAAGACCTGCAAACAGTCTATCAGCAACAAATAATGTGCATTTGACAATTAAACATATGGGTGTAGAGGTCAACACTAGGCTGTTTGCCCTAGGAAATGACAGCTTAGCCAGAGTGTGCTTGGCGTCTGCCTCCCCAGTACAGTAGGCTACTGTGCCACTGTAAAGTAGGTCACATAAGGCACCGTGTGAGGCTAGTATGCTATGCCTCTGTCAAGCAGGGACACAGTGGAGATCCCAGGGTTTGAATTTGCTAAGCCACAGCCATGTTGTTGGTGTGTGCTGGAAGAGGGTTGCTGAGGACCTCTAACAGTAAGTGGGCGTCAATAACAGACTGAGGGGAGCCTTATCTGCATTGTATGGACAATTTCACTGTCAACACTGTGTCGTGATGATTATGAGGGATTGAAGTGTCGTGCCGGTACTGTTCAGAGATGTCCTCCCTCTGTGGGCTACTGCTCTGCAATGTATTAGCTCACTCTGTCTGTTGGACAGCTCATATGGCTGGTGTACATCTGACAGGTGTCCTGTTGTGGAGCAGTCATGGGTATATTTGGGATAGCATGATCAATGCAAACCTTCCACATGCTCATAGAATGCAATTGTCAAGGAATATGCAGAGTGGCCTGTATAGTCCCCCAGCATGGGTCCTTTGAAGTCTTCAATCCCAGTCTTCACAAGTGTAAAGTCTGCTTTTGATAAATACAGTTTGTTTGCAGGGACAACCTTGCCTGGGGGTGGGGATGGGATATGGATGGCCAGGGAAAGGTGGGTATAGTCAGATATCAACAATGGTGGTCTACCTCTGGTGTGGAACAGTGAGTACCCATGTTGTAGATGGTCAGGTGCAATATGTATTCCCCCTTGTGGCTGTGGTGAGTGGTTCTGCCATAGCACATGGACTCACAAATTGTAGTGGCTGTAGGGTAATGTTGTAGAGGCCTGAGTAGTTCCCACACATAATATGCCTGTACCTGACGTTAACAACTGGAATGGTGTATGTGAACACCTGCATATCTTGGCACTGTTCCCAGGGAAGCAAAGTGTGTGTCCTGGATGTGGGAGGGGTGGTCAGGACTGGTTGTGTTTTGTGTTACAGGTCCTGTGATCACGAAGCATGGTATAAAACATAACCTGCCAGTGCGATGTGCATATCTGACCCTGACGTAGGTGGCTGCAAATGCATATATATGCTATCCCCCACCTGACAGGTAGTACTAGATGTACATACCTATGTAGAAATAATGATGTCAGCACCCTATAAATACTGCAGGTGCAAAATAAATGCTCAGTAATTCAGATAGTGCGCTCCGCTAATGCGTCTTCCTCAAGTGTCATAATATAGTTAGTTAGTGGTTTGAATCCTGCAAGCGCTCAGTGGGTCTGTATGAGAGAAATGTCCCTTTTGGCAACTGGGAAAACACACTATAGGATGCACATTCCCCTTTCTAAACACTGATGATGTTAGCACCCTATAAGTACAGCAGGAGAAGAGAAACCTCCCAGTAATGCGAATAGCGCGCTCTGCTAATACATCCGTCTCGAGTGTCATAACATGGTTAGGTAGGGGTTAGAATCCTGTAAATGTTCATTGTGTGTGGAGGGGGTTAGTGTGTGTGCAAGTTTGTATGAAAAAAAATGTCCCTTTTGGCAATTAGGAGAACACACAACAGGATGCACATTCCCCTTTCTAAACACTGATGATGTCAGCACCCTATAAGTAAAGCAGGAGAAGGAAAACCTCCCAGTTATGTGAATAGCATGTTCTGCTAATGCGTTCATCTCGATTGTCATAACATAATTAGGTAGGGGTTTGAATCCTGCAAATGCTCAGTGTGTGTGGAGGGGTTTAGTGTGTGTGCAAGTCTGTATAAACAAAATATCCCTTTTGGCAACTAGGAGAACACTACAGGATGCACATTCCCCTTTCTAAACACTGATGATGTCAGCAGCCTATAAGTACAGCAGGAGAAAAGACACCGCTCAGTAATATGAATAGCGTGCTTTGCTAATGCGTCCATCTCGAGTGTCATAACATAGTTAGATAGGGGTTTGAATCCTGCAAATTCTCAGTGTGTGTGGAGGGGGTTAGTGTGTGTGCAAGTCTGTCTGAAAAAAATATCCCTTTTGGCAACTAGGAGAACACACTACAAGATGCACATTCCCCTTTCTAAACACTGATGATGTCAGCACCCTATAAGTACAGCAGGAGAAGGGAAACCTCCCAATAATGTGAATAGCGCACTCCGCTAATGCGTCCGTCTCGAGTGTCATAGCATAGTTAGGTAGGGCTTTAAATCCTGCAAATGCTAGGTGTGTGTGGAGGGGGTTAGTGTGTGTGCAAGTCTGTATGAAAGAAATGTCCCTTTTGGCAACTAGGAGAACACACTACAGGATGCACATTCCCCATTCTAAACACTGATGATGTCAGCACCCTATAAGTACAGCAGGAGAAGGCAAACCTTCCAGTAATGCGAATAGCGTGCTCCACTAATGCGTCTGTCTGGAATGCAATAACATAATTAGGTAGGTGTTTGAATCCTGTAAATAGCAAGTGTGTGTGTGAGAGTAGTGTGTGTGCAATTACATGTGTAAGAAAACTAACCCTTTTGCCAACCAGTACAACACACCAGCTGCTGCATATTCCAATCTCTACACAAAGATGATGTCAGCACCCTACAAGTACAGCAGAAGAGGGCAAATCTCCCAGTAATGCAAATAGCACGCTCTGCTACTGCATCTCTCACTACTGTCATAGCACAGTTAGTTATGGCATTGGATTCCAGACATGCCACGTGTTTTGTCACACAGAATGCCCATGTGTGTGGGTTGTTGTTCACAATAATGCATGACATCGATTAAAACAGTAATGGCAATGGACACAGATGATGTATGTGTATGCCAAATACACATATGTACCTGTGACCTTCAATAGTTACCATGTCTGACGCCTGCCACATGTGAATACATGGTATTTGCACTGGATAACATTATGACTGTGGTCTTCTGTGTGGGTGCTGCATGTGGTATGAGTATATACAGTGTGATATGTAGATGGTATCAACCTAGCAGTGAGGGATACACATCTGGTCTGGGGCATATAGTCTACATGTTGTTGATGAACAGGTGCGGCATGTTTTCACCTGTTGTGGGAGTGGTAACAAGTTGTTCCATAGCAATGCAGTGACTACATGCTAGGAACCTTTCAGCTAGGGTGTTGTAGCTACAGTAATTCATCAGCATTCAGTAATACGTCAGCATTCCTGGTGAGGGTATGATGCCAACCAAGCTCAGGGTCATACCAGCCTGTGCCACGTGCTCAGAGAGCCCTTCCATGTTCCCTATCATGTAGTCCAGGGAGGTACATCACAGGTCAGCCATAGTGGCATGGACAATGACTGAGTCATATGTGTCCATGCCTCTGACTGACGTGTATGCTTGTGTTATGTGGTGGACCATAGTGCCCCATGGGCATATCACTGTGACCTGCACCTTGTCCAGCCTGGTGAGCGTGACCTCACTGTACCGGACAATAAAGGTACCTAACACAACTGTAGCAGGTGTGTTGTCTAGCCGTACAGGTTGTGACTGTTTGGCACACAGGATTTGTGTGCTATGTGTTATGTGTGATGTGTTCTGGCATAACGTATGCCTGTATGTCAGCTGCAGAGGTGTTTGCCGCTCAGGCAGGATGCCATTCTTAGGCTCCACGAATGGCCCAGTGTGTTCACGTGCTTGTATTGCTGTCAGTGTAGGTCTACATCAGACTGGTATTGTAGTCACTGTAGTATTTCATGCCACCTGACAGGTTATGCCAGTACTGGGTTTAGAGTGCTTAGTCCCCAGTTTGGCTATGTGGTTCCATCTCATACATGTGTTGTACGTCCATGTGTAGGGGAGAGGGTTGACTGTGTACATGTGGCAGCTGTGACATTGCCACATGACCCACATATTCCACAACTGTACCATAGAGGTGACTGACAACTGACCTTTGCACATGCTACCATAGTATTGTGATTGCCATGGTGATTAACAGCACATAGGGCCAATGGGGAACAAGGTACATAGGTTCATAGGTTCATAGGTTTATACTAGGCTATCTGCCCTAGGGCATTTATAAACCTAGCCATAATTTGTTTGGCTGTCGCCATCCATTGTAAATTTATCTTGCTATGCCCTTTTTCGAGGTTAGTATACTGTGCCTGTGTCTAACAGTGACACAGAAGTGATACCCGGGGTAAACCTACTATGTCCCATCCACTCATCAAGATTCCTCTTGAAGAGAGTCAATGAGGGACTCTGCCTAACCTGGACTGGGATTTTATTCCAGAGTGAAGGGAGCCTCTGGGTTATGAATCTGTCCCTCCAGCATGTCCTATTTATTTCAGTGCTGAGGTTCAGGTCTCTCAAGCATGTAGCTCGATGGGATTTGGATATTCTGAGGTGCATCATGCCCATTAATTCCGGGTTTGACATGGCTTTATACATCAGGCACAGATCGCCTCTGAACAGGCGGTATGCCACTGAGTAGAGCTGGAGTTTCTTTAACCGGTCAGCATATGGCATCTGTTTGAGCACTTTGATCCTCTTGGCGAGGTACTTTTGGGGTCTTTCCAGTTGCTGCAGGTGTCTGGTAAGGTACATCCCAACAGGGGCATTGTACTCAATTATGGACCTGATGAGGGATGAGTAAAGAGGCACGATGTCCTCCCCTGATCTAGATGTGAATCCCTTCATGATGAGGTGGGCTATATAAAATGTTTTTCTAACCACTTTGGCCACGTGGTTGTCAAATGAGAGATTGCTATCAACTTGGGCCCCCAGGTCCCTAATTACTTCTTCTGTACTTAATGGATTACCACCTATGTGGTAATTTGTGGGCACTTGGTTTTTGCCAAAGGGGATGACTATACACTTTTTGGCATTCAGCTTGAGGCCATGGCTCTGGCACAAGTTGTCTGTTTCTATGAGGCCCTTTTGGAGGATGCTTGTGTCAGCTGGAGAGTCGATTATGGCGGTCAGTTTGCATTCATCTGCAAATTTGGTCAGCCACAGTCCTTCCATGTTGGCCTGTACCTCCGATAAATATATACCGAACAAGAGAGGTCCCAGGACTGAGCCTTGTGGGACACCACTTGTAACTAGTTTGGAGTCTGGCATGGCTCCAGCAATTCTAACCATGTGGGTTCTGTCCTTGAGCCAGTGTGCAATCCATCTAGTGACATAGGGGTTTATATTTAAGCTGGTGAGCTTCTCTAGAATGCCCGAGTGGGGTATTGTATCGAAGGCTTTTGCGAGGTCCAGGTAGGCTGTGTGGACCACCTTCCCTTCGTCAATGGCCTTGGTGACTGTTTCAAAGAAATCAACCAGGTTTGAGAGGCAGGATCTGCCCTTAACAAAGCCAAACTGGGTATGATCCAGTGTCTGTAGGTCCCCAATATCTTTATTTATGAGGTCCATGATGATCCTTTCCATAGCTTTGCAGACCAAGCTAGTCAGGCTTAAGGGGCAATAGTGTCCAGGATCCGTTGAGGCACCACCTTTCTGTAGAGGGACCACTGTTGCTGTACGCCACTCTTTGGCCACATATCCTGTAGTAAGGCTGGGATTGAACAGTAGTTTTATGTTTGGGTGTAGCTCTTCTTGGAGTTCATGTAGGACACAGCCCGGGACACTGTCTGGTCCCATTGATGCAGTGTTTATTGCTTTGGAGAGGGCGGCTTTTACCTGAGCATCTGAGATGTCAGGGGGGCAGCACTCTGCTGGGATAAATATTTGCCCTTTCGGTGTGGAGGGGGGGGGAGTTTGCGCTGAACCTGTCAACTAGGATGTTGGCAATGTCTGTGGGTTTGGTGTTTCTATTGACATTTTGGACTACCTCTGAGCATATCTGGGAATTACCACCCAGGTTCCTAACATAACTAAAGAAAGCCTTGTGATGATGCTTAGTGTCCTGTGCAATTTTCTCTCGAAGCTGACCTTAGACAATCTTATGAGTGCCCGTAGTTTTTTGCTAATACTGATCAGTGATGCCTTCCCTTTTTGGGATTTTGCTGTATCATTTAGTAGCTTCCTCCTTCTATTGTATAGTATGTTTATGGCTGGGGTCCACCAGACAGGATGTCTGCCTTTGGAGGATTGGGTCTTGGTTTTATTCAGGATCACATGATCCATGCATTCCTGAAGGTGTCCATAGAATGTGTTTATAGAGGAATCTGCAGTCTGGACTGTATTTTCCACAGGCCCAGGGGCTTTGAAGGTTTCCACCTCAGTGTTGAGGAGTGTGAATTTGCTTTAGAGAAGTTGTTCACTGTGGTTTTCTGGGCAGGGGGTGGAGTCGGGATGTGAATATCCAGTGAGATTATTTTATGGTCTGATCTTACCAGTGAGGGATACACTTCTGGTCTGGAGCATAGAGTCCCCATGTTGGTGATGATCAGGTCCAGTATGTTTTCCCTTCTTGTGGGAGTGGTAACAAGTTGTTCCATAGCATTTGAGTTCATATATTCTAGGAATCTTTGGGCTAGGGTGTTGGAGCTAGAATTATGCTCCCAGTCTATGTTTGGGTAGTTGAAGTCACCCAATATAATGGTGTTTGGAGAGACCTTCATATTTTCCACTGTTCTCAGGAAGGCCGAGTGCGGTTCTTGGGTTTGGGAGGGTGGTCTGTAGCAGGCTATAACTTGGAAGGCAGTTTTACCCATTGTTAGTTGCACATGGATAGTCTCTGATTCTTGGTGCTTTGCCACCTACCTGGAGGTGTGGGTATCTTTGATGAATATCAATACTCCCCCTCCTTTTTTGGTTCGGTCCAAGTTTTGGGGCTGAAAAGCATGGTATGAGGTATAACCTGGTAGTGCTGGGGTGCTCTCAGTAGCCCTGAACCAGGTATCTGTTACTGCACAGATATCGATGTTCTCCATGCTAAGGAGAGTTTCGAGTGCATGCATCTTGAGGTTTAGACTTCTGGCATTGAGTAGCATTACTCTTAGTTTCTTATCCCTTGTGATACCTATGAAGGTGGGTTTGTCATTTGAGCCTTGCCTAACAAAGGCACTATGGGGGTAGCAAGAGCCTTTGCCAATATCCAAAAGCCCAGGGGTGACAGGTGCAAGCCGTCCCTAGCGAAGCAGGTGGTTCAACAGAAGATGACTATGTGAGGGTGTAGTGCCCTTGATTAGTTAGCAGTGGCATATATGACTGCTCATGTGGACAAATGCCAGGTAAGTCATATGCAATGTGTCACAGGCAACGTACATGTGAACAGGACAAACAGTGACGTTCTGCCAAGTGAGACATGGACATAAAAATAGTAAGCTATGCAGATGTCACTAGGAGTCCACAGAAGCTCTGTAACTATGCATTGCAGGTGGAATCAGTATTCCAGGGTAATTGCAAGCAAACATGCATGCAAACAAAGCTACAGTAAGCAGGGCTGCATGTAGTCCATTGTACAACAAACAAGCTGTACCACTTCCAGTAGGTAACACTGCAAATATGCAGGCACTATGCACATATACATGGAAATACACAGGTCAGATGGCTAGGGTCCAGTCTCAGCGCACACAAGTGTACAGAACATGTACCGTCAGGATGTACAATAACTGGATGGAAACCCATGTGCTCATACCTGCAGTAATACACATGTCAAATAACAGACACTGAGCCTTCACTCAGTGGTTCCATACTTAGTAGGATGTATGCTACCTGGCCTGCCACCACAGTATCCCTGACATGTATGGGGACTCTCCCTCCTGTGACAGTTAGTTTTGTGTGTTGGGGCTGTCTAGCATGGTATGAGATGTGAGCTTGCAGTGCTAGGGTGCTCCTGTGTGTCCTGTACCAGTCGTGTAGTAATGCACACATATCAACATCCTCAAACATCCGCATTGCAGAGTCCAGTGTGGGCAACATGCCACTTGCAGTTTACATGTCCATCATTGCGTATTAATACTTTCATTACCTTATCCCCTGTGCTACCTATGTATGTAGCCTTCTGTTGACATCCTTACCACCAGTATGCCAACATGTGCAGATGATACACTATGGTACTTACCATGGGTGTAGACAACAGTACATGACAATCATACCCTTACTGCATCAGGCATGCTGTGATATACCCAAAATTATTTCAGCACACAGTACTATTAACAACATGATACTATTACTACACATCTATGTAGTCACCCTGTGCATCAGCAACATGTTAACCTGTACCTGCACTGATGTTACAGATTGCAGGAGTTGGCACAGTTTCATCATATGCACAGGGTGTGTACTTGGTATGCCTGAGTCAGCCACCAATACCACCAATTGACATGTATGTGTATGTGTGTTGGTGAGGAACAGCAGTACAAGGTGGGGCAATGTTGATGCAGTGTGGGTGTGTATGCGGTAGCCCTAGGTGTTGTCAATTCGCATGTGTGTATGGATGCACACAGTTCCACCTCATGGCTGTCATATACTGGTGTTTGTGGACAGCCACAGACTGTACCTGCCAGGTCATACAGATCAGTGTCTCTGGCCATGGACACGGTACCTGTGCCTTGCAGGGGTGCTACGGATAGTATCCGGTACCAACCCAGACTGGGTACTGTCATCAGAAGCAGGTGTTCATTGACTGGACACAGATCCCTGTCAGGCCTGGCCAGAGCCATGTGCACGTGGTCTCCTGAGGTGGTCTGATGACAGCACAGACCCAGCATTGCTGGGGCTGCTGCTGGCACTATGGGGGCGGCCGCAGTCCTGTTGTCGTCCGCGACGACTGCCAGCTGCTGCTGTTGCTGGCATACGCCCACGTTGACGCCTCAATCATCCACCTTCGCCCTGGCTCATGGACATGTAGTTGTGGAACTGGTCTAATATGTCCCCACAACGTCTGTCTATGACATCGGTGAAATTACAGATGGCAGCCGCAATGTCACGCATACTGTCAGTCATGGCTGTGCGACATGCTGTCAGCTCCCTCAGACCCTGTCTGGTGTACCGTTCCATACGTGACTGTGCCTGCATGACAGCCCGAAACATAGCTGAGGTTGTAAGACCTCTGTGGGCACGTCTGACAGGGGCAGTACGCCCATGGATGCTCCCACGAGAACCCCTGGACATCTGTCTGTGTGGTACCATCTCAGGGCCATGCCCATGGCTGCTGTGTGGGGAGGTATGTGCCACAGATACCACATTAACCTGGTCAATGCCCACTGTATGCTGTCCATCACCTAGGGACATTGGTGACAAAGGGTGTATTGGCAGGATAACTGTGCGCATTGATGGGGTTGACAGCTGTGTACTGTCAATCAGCTGACCAATGATTGACCCTGGCATACCTTCCTGTGCCATTACACAGATGTCATCATTATCAGTACCCATGGCACCTGCTTCAGATTCCCTGCTGCATGACACCAGAGCAGCACCAGAACCTGTGGGAGGGAAACAGAAAACACAGTTTACAATGTCTACACAATATTACCAGTGTTGCACACATCCACGCAAGCACAGGTCCTGACATGCACATGCGCACACATGCACACATGCGCACATGCACAGGTGCACACATTCACCCATGCACACATGCACACATGCACAGGTGCACACATGCACACATGCTGCGTGCGTGCACATGCATGCACATGCACATGCACAGGTACACATGCACACATGCACATGCACAGGTGCACTGTGCACTGGCCTACTGCAGGTGCACACATGCACACATGCACAGGTGCACACATGCACAGGTGCACACATGCACACATGCATGCACAGGTGCACACATGCACAGGTGCACACATGCACACATGTACACGTGCACACATGCACAGGTGCACACATGCACACATGCATACATGCACAGGTGCACACATGCACATGCACACGTGCACACGTGCAAAGGTGCACACATGCACACATGCACATATGCAGGCATGCACAGGTGCACACATGCACACGTGCACACATGCACACATGCACACATGCACACGTGCGCAGATGCACACATGCACACATGCATACATGCACAGGTGCACACATGCACACATGCACACATGCGCGGGTGCACACATGCACATGCGCACATGTGCAGGTGCACACATGCACCCATGCACATGCACAGGTGCACATACATGCATGCACATGCACACGTACACACATGCACACATGCACACGTCCACACATGCAAACACGCACACATGCACACATGCACACATGCGCGGGTGCACACATGCACATGCGCACATGTGCACAGGTGCACACATGCACCCATGCACACATGCACAGGTGCACACATGCATACATGCACAGGTGCACACATGCACCCATGCACACATGCACCGTGCACCACGTGCACAGGTGCACATGCACATACATATGCAGACATGCACAGGTGCACACATGCACACATGCACATGTGCACTCATGCACACATGCACAGGTGCTGCGTGCACACATGCACATGCACACATGCACAGGTGCACACATGCACCCATGCACACATGCACACGTGCACACGTGCACAGGTGCACACATGCACACATGCACATATGCAGACATGCACAGGTGCACACATGCACACATGCACACGTGCACACATGCACACATGCATACATGCACACGTGCGCAGGTGCACACAGGCAAAAATGCATACATGCACAGGTGCACACATGCACACATGCAGACATGTGCAGGTGCACACATGCACACACACACGTGCACAGGTGCACACATGCACACATGCACGCATGCGCAGGTGCACACATGCACAGGTGCACACATGCACACATGCACCCATGCACACATGCACACGTGCACACATGCACACATGCACACGTCCACACATGCACACATGCACACGCGCACACATGTGCAGGTGCACACATGCGCACATGCACACATGCACAGGTGCACACATGCACACACAGGTGGCATGCACATGCACACACATACACAGGTGCACACATGCACACATGCACCAGGTGCACACATGCACATGTGCACACTTGCATAGGTGCACACATGCACCCATGCACACATGCACACATGCACACATGCCCAGGTGCACACATGCACACATGCACACATGCAAACGTGCACATGTGCGCAGGTGCACACATGCACACATGCACACATGCACAGTTGCACACATGCACATGCGCACACATGCACACATGCACACAGGCACACCCCAATTATCACAGGGCACTGCGTGCCTTTAAAATACAATTTTGGTTTGTCCCACCTGGTAAACAGCACAGCCCAGGTTTTAAAACATCAGTGCAAATTCAAACGTAAAAGGATGTAAACAAACACTGGTAGGTAGCTTAAAAAACCCAAGGGACTAAGTAGTGACACAACGGTTTTCTATTGTTACGATATACGTCATGACCCCTTACTTTGTTTGGGATATACCCCCACAAATACAAGTGTTTCAAGGACCCCCTTTTTAATACACACCAAAATAAATATGATATAGTAACCGGGGGAACCTCCATGCATTTGCCCGGTCCCACACAGTTCCCCTATCTTTGGGGATAACCCCCCTGTCCTTTGTGTGGTTTCCCCCCCATTTCAAAAAATCTGTTCGCTTTGTTGGTTTTTCATTTACCACTAACCCAATAGCCCCTCCGCTATTTTGGTGGGGAAAATTTACCAAAAACCCTTTGGGGACCTTTCCTGTAAAAACCCGGTGGGAAACATTTCGAAAAATATTGTTCGTAATGTAGCAAAATTTTAACCTATTATTTTCCCACTGAATTCTTCCACAAGCCTGTTTGGTTTTGGGGAAAATTAAATTTTGGCCCCGGTTTGTTTCCCCCCTCCGTTGGGAAAAATTGACCCCCTTTTAAAAAGTTCTAACCTAAATTTTGTACAGATTTGGCAACATCTACCAAAACTCCCTTTTATATACATATTCCCCCCTAACACCTTTTAGGGGATAACATTAAATCCCCTTTTTTTCAAACCCCCCAAATTTGGGCCAGAGGCACAACCCCAGTAACCCCCAAACCCCGATTCAAACCTGGTCAGTTTAAGCCAAAACCCCCACCTTTCACGAAAAAAAAACCACAAATAATTTTTAAAAAAAACATTGGAAAAAAAAAAAAGGTTTTTCAGGGGGCCCCCCCGGGTTTTCACCCTTTTTTCCTTTTTCTCCCCTTTTTTAAAAAAAAAAAAAAAAGAAACCCCAGTTTTTTTCCCAGACTTTTGTAACCCTCCCTTCCGACTGACCAGGTCTTGCCACAGCAGCCCTCTCCTGTTGATTCTGGCTGGTGCGAAAAGTATTGCATAATCCCCACCAGGCTCTGGTGTATCCCTCATCCTCAGCTGTGGAATAAGCTGGATTTCAAGGGTGAGCCATGTTCCTGAAAAGGAAATAACATGATATCAGCAATATATGTCAGCAGAATTTGGCACACATACTACACATGCTACTCGACTGTTATGATACGACATATCTCACATATAGCATCTGTCTGTCTATTGGTGGATACACATGTAAATGGCCAGGTATCAGTGCTCAGCCAGCAACTGTGCAACAGTACCTGGCACACTCCATACGACATACTACCAAACCCCAGCAGTCAGAACACTGATTCAGGTCCAGAGCACCTCCTCACTCTGGGGGTTTGTATCTAGGTACTGTATGGGCTACATCATCAACTACTGTGAGCTGACCACAAACTAATTGCCCTGGATATACATATCCCACCTCCACCACCAGCACAAATGATTATAGTGAATAACATTGCAAATACAAACTTTAAACTTTGTAAAAGTGACATGGTATGCTTTCAGCCCACTGGGCCAGTGGAAGACACAACCCACAATGCTGACCCCTTCACAAATGCTTTCTACGGACATCTCTGAGAATGCATGGATCATGCAGTCCCATATATGGCCAAGACACTCTCCACAAAGGGACAGCATCCTGTCTGGTGGACCCCAGCCATAGACAGATTGTATTACAAAAGATGGAAGCTACTGCAAGACAGAGCATAATTCCATAAAGGGAAGGCATGTCTGAGCAGCACTAGTAAGGATCTATTTTCCCTCATACAAACATCCATGGGCAACTTTGAGATTGAAATCAAGAGGGACACAACAGATAACCACAAGGCCTTCTTCAGTTATGCTAGCAACCTGGTCAGAATCCCTCCACTATGCTCATAGTTAGTACACAACAACAAATAATTCACTGAAACCACAGATATTGACAACATTGTGGCAGACAGGTTCAGTGCAGGTTTCACCCCTCCCTCTCCCCCAAAATAAGACATAGTTATCCCAGCTGACTGTAACCTCCCTGTCATCACAGATGTCCAGGTGAGAGCCGCCCTCAGGAAAGCAGAATACACAACATGAATGGGACCTGATGGTATCCCGGTTGCATGCTACATGAACTCCGACAGGAGCTAAACACACATATAGAAGTGCTATGTAACACTAGCCTGACTACAGGATATGTACCTGTACACTGGTGCACAGCAGCAGTGGTTCCACTCCATGAAGGAGGCACCTCAACATACCAATACAATACAACACAATACAATACATTACAATACAATACTATACAATATGCTATTGCCCCTGGGACTACAGCAGCATACTGTTCTGCTACACTGACCATTGTGACACATGTGGTGTGATGGTACCTGCTGCTGTCAAACAGTTACACAGGGTGACTCATATGGCATATTACCTAACATTCAGCAGGGGTGTGTGTGACATATACTCATGGGGAGTATTGCTTCTTAACACTGTGTGGTTTATTGCAGGGTATGTCTTATCTGTGGGTAGGAACCTTTACCTCCACATGTGCTCTCTATTGCAGTGGCACAGACGACACACAGCAGTCATTTAGGTTGTGGATGGTGTGAGGTGTTACTATGGTTGTTGGACATCTGTCATGGGTGTGACTTAAGTATGTAAATCCAGGAGTGGTAACCTATATGTGGGTAGTATGTGTGTACTCTGTGGTGTTGTCAGTCACTGTGCATTGGTAATGTGTTTGAGTGCATTGTCACAGTGTTGTACATGTCACTGTGTCCTTCTCCATATCTGTAGCTGTCATGTGAGGTACATACCATGGCAGCCATTATGTGGTGTGGAGGGGTACACTGACCTACATGTCCATAGCTGACACACCATATCTGCTGACACATACCATGTGCAGGTATTCCAGGAATAGTGTGCCACTGTGAATATCATTGGGGGGACTATTGTGCACATTTATGACCCTGTTCACCCATGACACATGCAGTGGTGGGCAGCCAATCACATATCTGGTGGTTACTGGTGTAGGTGATTTGAAATGGGGTATGGTACTCCAGTTTTGACACTGGTGTTCACTCCATGCCTTTGTCACCAGGCACCTGTTGCAATACATCTGTACACATGTGCCTCACTCAGAATATATATACATCTCTCTCTCTCTCTATACATACATATATATATATATACATAGATATATATAGATATATGTATATATATATATATATATATATATATGATATATGTGTATGTATATATATATATATATATATGTATGTATATATATATATATATATATATATATATATATGTCTGTATACATATACACATATATATATTGATGTACATATATTGCTATAGATATGGAGAGGGGGTGTGTGACAGAGAAGGGGTGAGAATGACAGAAGGGTTGGGACAGGGGGTGTTGAGGTTGTCATATACAGTCATACCTGTAGATAGTCAGATCTGTCTGTCTATATATTGATGTACATATATTGCTATAGATATGGAGAGGGGGGTGTGACAGAGAGGGGTGAGAGTGACAGAGGGGTGGGACAGGGGTGTTGAGGTCATATACAGTCATACCTGTAGATAGTCAGATCTGTCTGTCTATATATTGATGTACATATATTGCTATAGATATGGAGAGGGGGTGTGTGACAGAGAGGGGGTGAGAGTGACAGAGGGGATGGGACAGGGGGTGTTGAGGTCATCATATACAGTCATACCTGTAGATAGTCAGATCTGTCTGTCTATATATTGATGTACATATATTGCTATAGATATGGAGAGGGGGGTGTGTGACAGAGAGGGTGAGAGTGACAGAGGGGTGGGACAGGGGTGTTAAGGTCATATGCAGTCATACCTGTAGATAGTCAGATCTGTATGTCTATGTATATGTATCTACATATATCTATATCTGCATGTGTGTATTACATATATATGTGTGTACATATTCTATCTATCTATATCTGTCTATGTATTCCTACATCTCTCTATGTATATACATATATGCATATCATATATATATATATATATATATATATATATATATATATATATATATATATATATATATATATATATATGTATATATATATATATATATATATATATATATATATATATATATACATACATACATACATACATACATATACATATTTTGACATACATACGTATCCATATGATAGATACATATCAACATGTTTCTTTACCATACTGTATACACACACTAACATACTGCTAAACATACATAACTGTGAAACCTACTTTGTACATTGCACTACAACCTACATTCAACCTACATTGATATGTGCACATAGATGCTCTCACATACAAATGTATGTACAGCCTTCACTGATAGTTGCTGTATGTCCCCTGCCCTTTGCACATCTTCATATACATATGTATACAGACCAATGACACATATGGAGGGTTCACAGTATGTAGACCTTCATAGTATTACTTTACATTACCTGTGTTTGTCACAGCTGCTTGTGTTGCCATCTGGTTTTGTGTCCTGCTGCTCCACTTGCCAGTTGTCAGCTTTCAGGTGGCTGTTGCTGACCAGTTTTGTTTGTGTATGTTTAATTTTGTTTTTCTCTGTCTCTGTCTCTCTCTCTCTGTCTCTCACTTCCTCCTCAGGGTGAAATGAAAGTATTGCATGTGTGGACTGGTAGTACAGCATGCTTTTGTAGGTATCTGCATATGTCCATGTGATGGCCTCTGCACCAATTGTTAGCCAGCATTTGCTAATTGCATGCAGCCAGTTGGGTACTGATTGCAGTTCTCACTGTGACTTCAGAATAGTGCTATAAAAAGGTATGTGAGATAGGCATAGCCCTTTCAGATTTTAAGGGCAGGGACCATGCTGGTATGCTGTGGACAATGTTCTGTGAGTGTAAAGGTTGGTATCTCTCTCATATTTCCAGCTGTGTTGTAGATTAACATTTCTCCATTCATTTATCCAGTTTCCTGTACTAACTGTGTGTGTACACTGACACCTACGACTACTACTACTGTTAATGTGTGTGTGTGCTTTCCTGTGGGACATGTGGTGTAACTGGTGTATAGCAGTGGCTCTTGCACTTTGTTGCTATGGCTTCAATATTTGCCCTTTACAGTCACTACTTGTATGCCTGCTAGGTGTCCTGGCTGTAGTGTGCTGCTGTGGCTTTCCTATTTTCCATGTACATTCACACCTTGGAATGCTTGCTATATCTGCTAGGGTGTTACAGCATGCAGTGTGGTCTGGCCATGGTGTGGGCCTTGACATCTATCAGGGTATTTGAGTATGCTGCTGAGCAGGCCCCAGACACTCTCAGGTGCATCTGTTATCTGCCTCATGGAATGGTACATATCAGTGGGGTACACCCATTAAATTGTCTGGTATGCTGCAGTTGTGACTGTGGGATAGCATGAGCATATGTATTACTACACTTTTTCTGCCATGCAAGTGGTGCATACTTTCAGGACTTCATAGTTACCATTGCATGTGTTGTAACACCTTTCTGCCTACTGTTTGTACATTTCACATGGAGTCTGTGGGGCATTCCTGTAGCTCAGTCACTGTTGCTATGTCTAGGCTCTTAACTATTCAAATATGGTGGTGTCAAACCTGTCATGTGTACAAATATTTGCAGGTTGTCCACATTTCTGCCTCATTTTTTGGTCAATATCTCATGCACAGCTTTTTCTGGCAAATCACTCTGGGCTCAAGTCAGAATATAGTGACAAACATTCAAGTTTCAGACTTCATACCCTTCCAAACATCCCACAAAATGCAGAACCTGTTACTCTCTGAACTGTCTAAGTTTGTTGTAACATTATTTGTAATGTGTCCCTGGTTTTGGCCCTTTGCTCCACATATTTTATTACTTGGTCCGGATGTGTTCCTGTAAGAGGTTGTGGGGTATGGGCAGTGATTATCCTGCTGTGAGTATGTGCGTGGCTTGCAAGGTGCTACAGTGACATTATTACCTACTAGCTACCAACTAGCATGACTGTTTCTGTTCACACACTACTATCATAGATATCCACTAGATTTGACAGTAAATATACATGACATGCTTTGTGTACTACACATCCTATATTCCCTTTACATTCATTCCTACTATTACATGATATATTTATTTTAGCACAATGGTCTTGTAGAACAGTCATGGCTTAGTGGTAAGTCATGTAAACTATTGTTTCCAAGGTCCTGGGTTCGGAACTGACAGTGGGATTTTATTTTGCTTTTGAGCAGACTACAGGACCTGTCAATCAGAGTGACTAAGGCACTTTTAAGCAGTTGTAACCGGGTTAGCGCTGGTTTGCGCGGAGCTCACGCATGCGGACTGGTGTTTAGCTCCGCGCACACATGCGCACACCCGCTTACAACCGCTTAAATGTGCTTACTCTTGCGCACACCCGCGCTATTTTCTTTGAAAGAAATGAAAATGGGAAGACAGTAAAGTGGTGAAAAAGGGGTCACAAAGAGGATAAGACAGTAGGGAAACAAGCTCGGGTTTTGCAGGAGGGATGTAGGTAAGGCCCATAGCTGCCCATTTCTTCATCAGCAACAGCTTTGCATATGTATGTAATTTGGTGTGACATTTGAAACCTTCCACCCCTGAGAGAGATGTCAGGACAACAATAATACTTGTTGTACAGCCAATTGTAATTGATAGTTTCCAGGTCCAGCAGACATATGTGCGGAATGGGCAGCTATGTATGGGGCGTAATTATTTTGTGGGTACAGAATGCCCTTTTTTTTTTTTTTCAGGTGAGAGTTCATTTATCATAGGTTTAACCTGTAGGCATTGCAGTCTAAATTTATAAACCTGTAGCTTCGCACCTTTATATGAAAAAAAAACTGTGCCCATTATGTTGTGTGCCTGTTGTTGTGTTGTGCCTCAGCAGAGACATGACACAGAGATGGTCCAACTACCAACATCCGATCTCCCATCCCTCTTCTTTCTCTTGAACACGAGGTGCTCTGCCTCACATGGACCGGGATTTTATTCCACAGCATATGGCCTTGTATGTCAGCATGTCACCTCTGGGAGTTTCTTCAATCTGGCAGCATATGACAGATTTAGATGTCGGGTGAGATACATCAACAATGAGTGGTATGTCAGGTGAAGGAAGTCGGTATAGCTGGGGAGGTAGGTTGGGTAGGTCAACAGACAAGACAAACAAGACGCATACAGGGGTGGTGTATGACACATGTGGGGGGGTTACACAATTGACGGGGATGGAGGTTTGGATATACAGAGCCCATAAGCCCACAGATGGCAACAGTGGAACTGATATCCCCACCCATGGGCAGTTGCCACTGTTCCTTCACTGCCCAGGACGGGGCTGTGCTGGGGGCTGTGTAGGCTGGGCAACAGGCATGCCCATAAGTTGTGCCACCTGTGCCTCAACCTGGCGTAGGGGCCCAAGAACAGAGTCCCGGATCTCCCTACACACCACAGTCCGGATGCTACGGAGGGTGAGTGGTGGTTCTCCTCCGGCCACGCTTGCAGAGGGGGGATGGGCCCCATCCCCTGCAGGGCTTCCACCCACAGGTGGCACAGGGCCACTGGAGGAGGGTCCAGACTGGGCACTAGTGCCAGGTGCACTCGCCAGCTGAGGTGGGAGAGGTGGGTCCGCTGGAACCCGCCTTCCCTGTTATCCTATGTTTTGCATTATGTCATGACAGTTTGGGTTAGTAACATACAATACCATTCGCAATTAGTTGTAACAGCATGCATTAGTATTCCCATTAACCAAACACCCAGATATTCACACCATTGAACAGCGAGCATAAGACATGCATAATTTGCACAGCAATACACAGTCCAACAACATGCAGGGTTGATTGATGGCAACAGGCCATTAGGTTTGGATGTATGAACAGGGCAGATGCATCAACGTACATGCAAATATATATGACCCAACAGGACAAATGTCCAGGGGTGTTGATTGTGATTGCACATACCAATTTCACATGGAATGGATTATATGTGGTTATAGGGTGGGGTGAAGAAAATATTATTAACACCTTCGAATACCAATACATATGCTGTACATTTCTAATAGCTACAGATATATACACACTACTGTTCTAACTACAGTTTCCTATATGATAACTACTTCCATTTGGTGATAGAATTGTTACTGCTACATCAATATACATTTTATTGTTATTCATACACATTCATAACTGGCTTTGTTCAGCTACATCAAACTGCTACATTTGCTTTATATAGCTATAGACAACTGTGGATGTTTGATATTCCAGACAATCATACTATCTGCATATTGCAGACTGAGAGCAACATATCCAGATTTTGGGATACACATTACAGCTGCAGCAACACTTTGGACACATTTCGCAGTTTGGTTCTACTTGTCACATTCATTTAATTCTGTACTGACTGCAGTATACTTTATTCAGGGGTTATTACTACTTTATTGGTGGATTCATAACTCTTTCTCACACTCTCTCACTTGTTTTCATTTTACTATTCAGGATGGTAGTTATTACAATCCTTTCCAGCAGTCTCACTTCTGTCATGTTTCAGTATTTCAACAGGGATATATTTCACACATGTGATTTGCTCATCTTCTGCAGCTGTACTTTTCAGCCTGCTGCAGGTTGTGTACTATTATATTACAGGTGGGGCATCTTTATTTCAGACTTTATTTCAGACATTTTCATTTTTCTGTTTGGATTACAGACTGCAACACACTTTTGTAATCAAGCAATACTTGCAAACACTTTTACACTGTTACTTGCACATTTTATTACTTAGTGACTACGCTGCACTCTTTTGCTGACTGTCATACTTTTATATTTCTTTACAGTTACTGGGAGTGGATTACTGACCTGCCTGGTGGCGCAACCGCACCAGCCTATCGCCATAGGCTCTGCGGTTTGCAGAACGGAAACCTGCAGCTGTAATATAAATGAAGTAATATTGGAATACACATCTCCATAATATCAGCTAATTTAATTTCTTACATACATAATTAAATGTAACTTACTCAGTAGTGGGGCGTTGGGCATTTGCCGGGCCTCCTGGATCCAAAGGTTCAATTGGTCCTGCTTGCATCTCTTCAGGTCCGCATAGTGGTGATGGACCTGCTCACCAGTCCTTGGAATCCCTGTGGCACTGGTGAGATCATGAGCCAACCGGTCCCACGCCTCAGCCCTATATGGTCCCCACAGGACCTGGCCCTGCATGAGTTGGGCCTCATGATTGTGGACTAGGAGCCAGACCATGTATCTGGACTCCTCAATGCCCCACCTCTGTGCTCGAAAGCAACTACCGTCACCTACTCCTGACATTCTGGCTGCAAGTCAGTTCTACAATCGTTTATGCTGTGTATTCCCACCTATGGGGCTTATATATGCCGTTTTTCCCGCACTTATCTGTGATTGGCCATTTTGGAATTGTATCAACTTCACAAAACCTGCTTTGTCATGCTCCACTTTCTATTCATTCCTATATATTTGCTATTACTGCATTTCTAAGCACAGCTGTTGTGGCTTAGTGGCTCAGTACCTTGACTATGGTGCATGGTATCCTGTGTTCGAGCCTGGCCACTGCTTTTTATATTTTATGACTGTCTAGACAGGCTAGGGGGTGTGTCTGTGTAAAGGCAGTTTTGTTACAGCTTGCTCAACGTTTCCCGTCGGTTAGCTTGTTTGCACGGTGCGCAGCTCCGCGCAAACGGGTTACGCTGGTTTACGCTTCATTTGGCTGTCAGCATGCATATTACGCTCAGCTCAGCTAGGGGCACACAGTTTCAGCGTGTTAAACCACTGTTCACCTACGGGCACTCATTCTGCACCTGTTAAACCATTGCTCAGCTACGGGCACTCATTTCGCACCTGTTAAACCACTGCTCACCTACGGGCAGCTGCACTCACCTTGTTAAACTGTAGCTCAGCTATAGGCACATCTCGCATTTTTTATTGTTTTCTTATCTCACATTTCTTCAAAATAAATGGACTATTTCATTACATTTAACATAAAATATAATTTTATATGTGTACATATTTGTGAGGGACTTGTTTCATGCTTATTTTACTAAAAATAAAAATTGATGTTGTGGGGGCTCGAACCATGACTGCCTGCTCTTCAGCCGACGTCTCTACCGCTACGCTATTGCTTCTTGGCTTACTTTGCATATTTAGTTCTTATATCCTTTTCCACTGACTGCTAACTGTGGCTAAGCTACGGGCACGCCCACGCAAACGAGCACACTCATGGGCAAACATCTTTACGATTTAAAAAAATATATAACATGTTCATTTATATATTTTATGTTCATAGTCTGTGGGGGCATGTGTTGTGTTGTGTTTATTCACATTTCCATGGCCTCTGTCGTGGGTGTTTACTTTGGGCACTTTTACTCTTCTGGGGGCGTGTCCACTTGCAGGGCTCGGCCTACGGACACGCCCCCTACTGTCTTCCATGGACCGTGTTAGCCTTAGGTGTGATTCAGCATGCTCTCATGAATATGCAGAGCATGCTGACATCACTCCGTTTAACTGCAGCCTCCGTGTAAGAGTTATAACTCTTACACGGAGGCTTCGTGAATCCTGCCCTTTATCTTTTATTAATTTAGCTGCACACTAATATATCCTGTTTACTTATGTTATATCATAAGAATTTCTCTTAATAGTCCCAATTCCTGTGTTCTTATTTTACCAAACCTTTAATGTTTTTTTATCTCACCAGTATGGTCCCATAGTAAGAAACTGACAAACAAAATAAATAAATAAAATAAAAATAGAATATAACTATATTGAAAACAGGGGAAAAGTGGGTCAAAGTCATGGGAAAACAGGAAGCAGACAATTCATAATCCCTTTTTGCACATGGAGCCAGGGTGTGATTCTAAAAGTGACAATCATCCAGAGCCAAGGTTTTCACTGATGGGTGGCTAGCCCTCCCTCAGTAGTTATTCCACAATACATACTCACACCTATGCCCAATTTAGAGTGCCCAATCCACTGGCAGCACGTCTTTGCAACATGGGAGGAAACTAGAGCACCTGGAGGAAGCCCACACAAACACAGGGAGGGCATGCAGACTTCACACAGAAAGTGCCCCAGCCAAGAATCAAACTAGGCAACCTCTTGCTGTGAGGTAACAATGCTATTTGCTATGTCAATATGCCAGGCTGGAAATAGACATCTAATGGAATATATGAAATCACAGCACTGAACCAAGCCTGGAATGGGGAATGCCAGGAATAAATAAGGTAGATATTACAAAAAGAAAACAAGACAGAAATTAAGTGAAATGGAATGGTTGAGTAGCATAAAAATGAAGAGCAATAGGCTGGTGAAATAGCACAAAGCCCTTTATGCCATGCAGCAACTCCTTTAGACAGCAGAAATTTGGAGTGAAAGAGCTGCTGCAGTATGATGAACCAGCAGAGCTCAGGCAGTGAAACTCAAGAGTGTAAGAATGTATCCAGTTAATCAAAACAGGAGTCATGAAATAGTTGTTCTGGGAAAATAAAGTAGATGTTAGATATGCAACTTCCATGCAGGCAAAAAAAAAAGCAACAGAGGGAACAAGAAAAAGAAATTACAAGAGATATACAGAATTTCTGCAATTAAGCCTAAGGGAACTAGAAGCCAAGGTAAGAC
The DNA here is from genome assembly GCF_019279795.1 of Protopterus annectens. Classification (NCBI taxonomy): domain Eukaryota; kingdom Metazoa; phylum Chordata; order Ceratodontiformes; family Protopteridae; genus Protopterus; species Protopterus annectens. The sequence goes on along the minus strand of NC_056739.1, from coordinate 1,636,203,862 downwards.
TGCATAATGTACAAATAACAAAAATTGGAAAAAATTGAGCAACACAATGAAAAATAAGTCAGGTTGACAAAAGTAGTTTATAATATCAAGAAAATAAGCTGAGAGGACACTAAAAATAGTTAAAGAAAATGGAAATTGACTAATAAATGCAAAAAACCAAGCCCCACACCACAGACTACACCTTTCTCATATTTTTCTCACACTCCTTACCTTGCCTCTAAACATCTCTCATTCTCCTTTACCTAGCCTCTATACATCTCTCTCTTTTTTAGCCTACCTAGACTCTCAACATCTGCCTTTTCTCTAGTCTGCAAATTAATACTCCTTCATATTTAAGATTCACCATGTCTCCTTATCTTAGTTAACATTGCATTAAGATACACCATACACTTCTCATTCTTGAATGTAACGTGTTGACCTAAACTATATGTGTAATGTCTATTTATCTTATGTAATATTACTTTCTTAAATACTATTAATACTATCTTATGTAATAATGCTTTAAGCCATACAGTATATTCGCATTCTTGATTGTAACATGTTGAACTAAACTGTATGTGTAATCTAAATTGTATACTGTCAAAAATGTCTGTACCTTATGTGGAGCTTTCGTCCCTGGGCCTCCACTGAAAATGGGTTTCTCACCGAGCGGGACCTCCTTGGTCAACAAATGTCAATAAATAAATACATAAATAAAAATAAAAAGCGATAGAATACTAAGATTAGTAAGAAGAGAGGGATATAAATTAATGGCACTGCATGAACCTCACTTAAAATGGAAGAGCTTAAACTCTTAAGCAGAAAGAAATTTGTAAAGGCAACAGGAAAAACATGGGGTAATAGGAAAAAGAGAGGAGTGGCAGTGCCGAAACTTAGATGTATAAATTATCAATAAGAGGAAGAATTGATAGTCATTAAATGAATGTATGCAGAGATAATTGTTTTTGTCCCTTTCATATGTTCGAGTTTCTCTAAATTCGAGATTCTGGTTTGGAGTTTATGACTTTCGAGTTTAGAGAAATTCGATCATATGCAAAAAAATATATATATATATATATATATATATATATATATGTATATATATATATATATATATATATATATATATATATATATATATATATATATATATATATATATATATATATATATATATATATATATATATATATATATATATATATATATATATATATATATATATATATATATATATATATATATATATATATATATATATATATATATATGTATAGCATAAAAACAATAAGAGAGGTAATGGCAGGAATTATGTTTTTTTTCAGGAAGGGATAAGTACAGTATAATATTAGGAGACGGCAACCTAATTTGTACAAAGAAAAATGTTAGCAAAGACCCTAGATGGTACAGATTGCAAAAGGAGGATAAATTCCTGGGTCAGTAAATGAAGGTTATTTGTTGGGAGGATTTTTGGATTATTGCAACAATAGGGAAGAAAAGAAATGGTTATATATATCACTCAGCCAGACATAAACTCTGGTCAAGGTTGGACAGAGGTTATCTAAATATTGAAAACAGGACTGAAATAAGTGCTACATGAACCACTAATAATAATAGACCACACATTAATTAAACTAAAAATAAAATTGTACGAGGGACATAAACCTTCTCAGTATTGGAGGTTCACATATTATTGATTAGAACAAAAAGAATAAGTCAAGTGGGTAGTTAAAGAGCTTAGAAGATACCTAGAAAGAATAGGGATGTAGAGATAGAGAAATGGGAAATGTTTAAGAAGGAAATGAGGAATAAGGTGCAAAGGAGAGAAAACTAAAGAAATAAACACAGAGAATTATGCTGAGAGCAATGAAGGATGAACTAACAGAGCTACTAGGATAGTAACATAAGCAAAATAAAATAGAAAAGGGAACAGAGAGGTACTTAAGACAAGAAATATAGAGCTGATTAGATTAAAGAATTTGGAGACAGAGTTCCAAGTTGGAAAGTGTATACTTTGCAAATGCATCACTGTCAATAACAGTACAGCTAAAACAAAAAGAATTGTAAAGGAGACATTCAGATTAGAGGGGCCAGCAGAATAGAAGGGAGGCATATACAGTAAAAGAAATATTAGAATAGTTTAGAACTATTATAGGAATCTGTAGAGAAAGGAGGAAAACAATGGAGTAATGACAAGAGGCAGGAATAAACTAGGAAGAGGGATAACTGGTTAAGAGAGGAGAAAAAGAAAGAAGACAGTTAACCAGTGGCAGCTGGTGACTTCAAATCAAAGGGGGGCTGCAGGAGACAGCTGAATGGCAGGGGTCAATGTGAAGGGGTGTGGAAAACTAGAAAGGGGAGGAGCTATGCCCAAAACCACAAAAACTGTAACTTTAATTAAATACGCTGCCCTGGGTGCCAAACTGTCATTATGAGAGTACATTCAAGACAAAATAAAGTATAGAAGAAAAAAAATATTTCAATGCATTAGCTGTATGACAGCTTACTTAATATCTAGATGGAAACAAAAAGGTTGAGAGGCATGAAAAAAATAAATTACTTTTTAAATACATTACTGGAATGTTATATGGGTTGGAGACAGTGGCATTGACAAAAAGGCAGGAGTTTGAGCTGGATGTGGCAGAATTAAAGATGTTAAGATTTGCACTGGGTGTGACGAGGGTGGACAGGATTAGGAATAAGTATATTAGAGGGTCAGCCCAGGTTGGAAGGTTTGGAGATAAAGCCAGAGAGGCACGATTACGTAGGTTTGGACATGTGCTGAGGAGGGATGCTGAGTATATTGGGAAGAAAGATGCTAAGGATTAAGCTACCAGGTAGCAGCAAAAGAGGAAGGCCTAAGATAAGGTTTATGGATGTGGAGAGAGGACATGCAGGTGGTTGGTGTGACAGAGCAAGATGCAGAGGACAGGAAGAAATGGAAACAGGTGATCTGCTGTGGCAACCCCTAACAGGAACAGCTGAAAGAAGATGATGATGACTGGAATGCCAGTCAAAATCAAGTACAAGAAAAACAAGCAGCACTCAACTCAAAACACTTCTCCTTGCACTGCAGTTCTAATTATAATGTCTATTCAGCTTTATTAAAGTACCAAGTTACATGCTGAAAGTAGCAATCTCTGTGATACCCCTACTTGTAAAAATGTTTCTTATCCAAAAAAGACTTGCTGTTTGAAAACAACTATCTACTTGTTTCATGGGGAAAACATGATCAAAGTAAAAAATGAAAAGCAAACAAGAAACAAGCTCAAGATACATTGCTTAAAGGATTACTGCACAGGTTATGGACCACACATGACAGATTTGCATTCTGTTTAGTTTACAGGTAAAGCCTGCAAAGATGATTGCAAGTCTCAAACAAATGTAATGAGCTTCTTAAAATAATGTAATCCTGTCTTTTATTACAAATACTGTCATATGCATTTCAATACCCAAGGCTTATACGTTATCTAGTTATGTAAGTATTCTCTGCATGGCAGCAACAGAAAGGCGTTCAATGTTGGCAATTCTTTAACAGTATACTTATTAAAGCTTACTTGCATCTTACAATCTCAGACAAGCTTACCTGATGGTCATTAAAGCATTGCTACTTACATACAGAGCAACAGGCACTTTCTGAATAATAATAAGCATAAATCAGCAGTATAAAAATATGACAAAAAACAGAACATTCTGCAAAATCAAAGCCAGATGAAAAGCCACTATAGTACTTGCATCTACCTTGGATGGGGAGTAACTCTGCAGATTTACACTGCATAACTGCTCCTTTCCTTGCTTGAACATATCCAGAGTCACTACATGGGGGAGTGGGGTGCAAGTATGTCACAATCTGAAATTTCGCTGGCTGACTGTGATGGCCCTGTCACATTTGTCATATCTTGCAACCTCAGAGCAAGACATCTGGACAGAGCCGTACATAGAAGTGGGACAAAGGCCCCAAAATAAGAACACTTTTTTAAATATTGCTCTTATAAACTTAGAAAGATAATAGAGTAGTAGGTCTTGCATTAGTATGAATTTTCTGAAGGGTATGAAATCTGAAACTCAAATGTCTGTCATTATTTTCTAACTTCAAGTCTTTAATGATTTGCCACTAATTTGCTAAAAAAACAAAATTTTATAAAAAATGGACTAAAAATGCCATGCAAAAATATAAAATAGCCACACAATACAGCTGGGAACATGTTAAAGAATGGACACTTGTTTAATATTAGTACTGCTAACTTGAGCAGCTGACAAAATAAAAGAAGCTACATGCATTTCTGAAATAAAAGTGATTTATAACTCTGATTATTACAGCTATTTATTCACTGCAAACCCACCTCGTTTTCGTCCAAAATTGCTATTTTGCGGAGGGATTATTAGGGGAAGAGCAACATTTTGAGCCAAAATTGGGGACAGTTGAGAGGTTTGCATATACCTAATTCTATAAAACAATTTATTTGCATGTACCTCTCAACCTGTTAATGCAGGAAATCTGGACAAGGCCAATTATATTGGAGGAATATATAAACAGTACTAAAAATTGCTCTTGTACAAGCTGAGGCAGTTGATAGAATATTAACATGTCTTGCTTTAGCATGCATTTTTCTGAAGGTTATGAAGTCTGAAACTCAGTGTCTGTCATTATTTAGTGACTTAATTCCTAAATGATTTGCCAGAAAACCACAAATTGTATGAGGAACAAACCAAAAATAAGAAGCAAAAATCTATTCATTCTGTGAAAATCTAGACAGTTCAGAGGTATAGTTCAGCTGGGGCTGTCTTTGAGTTTGCCGCCATTCCCCGTCACAAAATCATCATCGAATGGAGCCTCCCCCCTGCAGCCATTCCAATGAACCATTACTTGGCTATTTCACCCCATTTACCATAAACACTAATGTGCATACTGTTTTACCTCTACAATGATTTGGACTTCATTTGAAAGTTTTATTTTGCATTTTACAGCACAAACACTAAGACATCTGCTAAACAAAGCAATGCAGTTGCACAATGAAAACAGACTTAGCATTAAATCTTCTCTGCCCTTGAAACTCGCATTCATTGAAACAGCATTGAAATCCACATTCAAAGAAAATACATTTTGTCAGTGGCAGATATAGATTAACTGTGGGCTGTTTTCAAATCATAGGCCTCTTGCACACGAAACATACAGATGATCTTTGATGCACCTTCCTGATTGTATTAAATTATATTCCTTGCACGATACAGTACAGTTGTTAGAGGGCATTTTAAATTTATTGTTTTGAACATCTTTCCAGTAAATAATGAAACAAAATGCTTGCACCAGTAATGACAAAACTGCCCAATTCCATACATTTTTCCAGTAAACAATGAAACAAAATGCATGCACCAATAATGACAAAACTGCCCAATTCAGAACATTTCCATCATAAAAGTCTACTCAAACTTCTACAGTCCACCAGTACTAGTAAGTATGCACAATCTCTGAAGAAGTAAAAGTCATCTAAATAACTCCACATTAAAGAAATATGTAACTAATAAAGAGGTTGCTGCTAACAAACAACTTTATATTTCATTCTTTCATCTACAAATAAAGTGCCTGTTGCCCTTGAGGAATAAATGACCTATGTTGCATTAAAAAAATGATAAGCTAGTACTATTGCAATAGAGAATGGATGGCAAACTGATAACAGGTTCATAGTTACTAGGTATCTTCGCCAAAAAGGACTGCAGCATCCACTCTCTTTAAAACACACTGGAGTATTTGCAAGCCATCTATCTACTGGGAGAGTAGAACCCACAGCCTTCTGCATCAAAAGCCAGTATACTATCTGTTGTGCTATTAACAAAGTGAGCAGTTGTACCATAAGCAGAACTAAACTTTTGTTCCCTTCCAGCTCTCAGCTTATTGTAAAATATACTTGACACTCAGTTGTATCTCTGTACTTTGCAGCACAAGAAATCACAATAAAGCCAAAATGTATTGAGGGGGTGGGGACAAAAGCCCAAAACCAGGGACACATTTTAAACATTGCTTGTATAATGTTGTAAAGTTGCTAGAATAAAATGCTGCGTTACCACCATATATTGCTAAGGATTTAACCCAAGACCATGTGCTAAACAGTCAGAGGAACATGCCACTATGCCAGTCTTTCTCTTTTGCAAAAGAAGGAAGACTGAAACATAAATGGCTACCATTTAGTGAATTCTGTTTTTACCATAGCTGTCAACCTCTTAGTACAAAACACCTGAACAAAGCCAATAATAGGCGAATACAGCCCCCAGACATATTGAGTGAATTGAGTTCTCAACATAGCTCTCAATCTCTTAGCAACAAACATGTTGTCAAAGCCAGTAATGGGGGAATATGGCCCCCAAACATATTCAATGAATTCAGTTCTCCCATAGCTCTCAACCTTAGCACAAAAAACCTGGACGAAGCCAATAATGGGGGAATACAGTCCCAAAAATTGGGACAAATTTGAAATACCCATGTTATAAACTTAGAAAATTGCTAGAATAAAAGGTCATGTACTTTCTGAAGAATATGAAGTCTGAAATTCAAATGCCTGTTATTTTTATTTAACATTTGTTAAACAGGAACGTCTGACTTGGTACAAAAGCCAATTTTCAGCAGAACAGGGAGAAACACTCCAAGCATGTGTCTTTGTAAGAAGTGAAGACATGCAGACTCCACACAGAAAGCACCCCAGCCAAGAATCAAACCAGAGAACCTGTAGCTGTTCTCTCTAGCCACCAGTGTATATAGCAACTGAAGGGAAGACATGCAGATTCCACACAGAAAGCACCCCAGCCAAGAATCAAACCAGAGAACCTGTAGCTATATATACACACACGCACACGCACACGCACACACACACCTGTAGAAAGAAAGGAATAAACAATAAATCATGAGTTGGAGTTCCTGGTACTCACAGAACTCCAGACTGCTGTGTTAGGCAGTCTGGATAGGGAAGAAAGAGATCTCTGCAGCCCCAGAAGTCTGTGTATTGATGACCAGAGGATGGACTATCTATAAAGGGCTGCTATATGGAGGTAGGGTGTGTATGCAGGACTGATCTCTGCTACAAAAGATGAACGGAGTTTGATCTGCTGTGTGTAATGCCCCAGGTGCTATATACTGGTGGCTAGAAGGAATACATGGTGGTGGGTAGAAAATTCTTAGGCTTGAACCCTGTACATTGGGTGCAGGTGGTAAGGGCCTGAATTCCCTACCCACCACCATTTGTAAAAAAATGTGCAGATTTTTGCATTATATTTGTTCTGTTCATAGGTTCATAGGTTCATAGGTAGGTACTAGGCTATCAGCCCTAGGGCCCATACAAGCCTAGCCAAAAAATGTACCCTGGCTTTCGCCACCCAAGAAAATTATTTTCCTGTGCCCCTGTCGAGCAGAGCCACAGAAGTGATCCCCAGAGTGAATTTCCCATTTCCCATCCAATCATCAAGATTTTTCTTCAAGAGTGCTAATGAGGAGCTCTGTTTGACATAGATAGGCAGTCTGTTCCAGAGTATGGGAAGTCTCTGGGACAGGAATCTATCTCTCCAGCATGTTCTGTTTATTGTGGTGACAAGGTTAAGGTCCCTAGAATGTGTAGCTTGGAGGGGATTGGGATTTCTTTAAGTGGGGCATGTCCAACAGCTCTGGGATTGACATAGCTTTGTATGTTAGGCAGAGATCGCCCCTGAGTAGGCGATATGCAATGGAGTAAAGCTGTAGTTTTTTGAGATGGTCTGCATAGGTCATCTGTTTGAGACCAGTAATCCTCTTTGTGAGGTATTTCTGTGGTCTTTCCAGTTGTTGTAGATGTCTTGTGAGGTACATACCAAAAGGGGCGTTGTACTCTATAATGGGTCTAATGAGTGATGAGTAGAGGGGAACAATGACCTCTTTTTTTCTGGATGAGAATCCTTTTGTGATGAGATGAGCCACATAGAAGGATTTCCTGACCACTGTGGCGATGTGATTATCAAAGGAGAGACTACTGTCCACCTGTGTCCCAAGGTCTTTTATCACATTTTCGGCATTAAGTAGACTACCAGCTATGTGGTAGTTCATGGGTACAGAGTTTTTACCAAAGGGGATGACAATACACTTTTTGGCATTGAGCTTCAGGCCATGGCTTTGACACCAGGTATCTGTCTCAGTGAGGCCCTTTTGTAGTTTGTCCACATCATTAGGTGTTTCGATTATGGCTCCTAGTTTGCAGTCATCTGCAAACTTTGTTGGCCAAAGACCTTCTGTGTTGGCCAGCACTTCAGAGAAGTAGATACCAAACAGGAGAGGATCCAGGACTGAACCCTGTGGTACTCTACTTGTCACTGGTCTGATGTTGGTTTGGAATCCGCTACTTTCACAGTGTGGGTTCTGTCCGTGAGCCAGTTGGCAACCCATCTTGAGACATAGGGATTTATACCTAGTTTGGTGAGCTTATCTATAATTCCAGAGTGGGGGATGGTGTCGAAAGCCTTGGCGAGATCTAGATAAGCTGTGTGACAATTTTACCCTCATCTATGGCTTTGGTGACTGCTTCAAAGAAGTCAATCAGGTTTAGGAGACATGATCTGCCTTTTATAAATCCAAACTGAGTAGGGTCCAGAGTTTGGAGATTACCAATGTCTTTGTTTATGAGTTCCATGATGATACGTTCCATAGCCTTGCAGACCAGGCTCGTCAGGCTAATGGGGCGGTAGTTCCCGGGGTCAGTCGTGGCTCCCCCTTTGTGGAGTGGGATAACTGTCGTGGTGCGCCATTCAGTGGGTACAAAGCCTGAGGTGAGGCTATGACTGAACATGGTACTTAGGTAGGGTGCCAAACATAAAATCTGTGGTTTCTGTATGTTTGTTGTTCCTATCACAGTTAGTAGTGCAGTGGTGCACTGGTAGCATTGCTGCCTAACAGCTACAGGTGCACTGGTAGCATTGTTGCCTGACAGCTACAGGTTCTCTGGTTTGATTCTTGGCTGGGGTGCTTTCTGTGTGCAGTCTGCATGTCTTCCCATCTTAAAAAGACATGTGCCTGGAATGTTTCACTCTACTGAAAGATGGCTTTTGTTCCAAGTCAGACTTTCCTGTTTAACAAATGTTAAATAAAAATAACAGGCATTTGAATTTCATTCTTCACATTCTTCAGAAAGTACATGACCTTTTTTTCTAGCAATTTTCTAAGTTTATAACATGGGTATTTGAAATTTGTCCTTATTTTTGGGACTGTATTCCCCCATTAATGGCTACATCCAAGTTTTTTGTGCTAAGGTTGAGAGCTGTGGTGAGAACTGAATTCACTGAATATGTTTGGGGGCCATATTCCCCCATTACTGGCTTTGTCTATGTGTTTGTTGCTAAGAGGTTGAGAGCTATAGTGAGAAATGAATTCACTGAATATGTTTGGGGGCTGTAGTCCCCCATTATTGGCTTTGTTCAGGTGTTTTGTGCTAAGAGGTTGACAGCTATGGTGAAAGCTGAATTCACTAAATGGTAGCCATTTAAGTTTCAGTCTTCCTCTCTTTCACAAAACAGAAAATTTGGCATAGCGGTGTATTTTTCTGACTGTTTTGCAGAGGGTCCTGGGTTCAATACTTAGCAGTGGAATGTATGGTGGTAACATAGCATTTTATTCTAGCAACTTTCTAACATTATAGAAGCAATTTTTAAAATGTGTCCCTGTTTTTTTGGGCTTTTGTCCCCCCACACACACACAATAAATGTTGGCTTTTGTGCTGCAAAGTATAGAGATACAGCTGAGTGTCAAGTAGATTTTACAAGAAGGTTAGAGCTGCAGGGGAACAAAAATTTAGTGCTGCTGATGCTGAGCTGGATTGCCTTGCTAATAGCACAGCAGGTAAAATATTTCCTTTTGATGCAGAAGGCTGTGGGTTCTACTCCCACAGTAGGTAAATACATTGCTAATATTGTACTGTGTTGTAAAGGGAGTGGATGCTGCAGTCCTTTTTGGTAAAGATACCTAGTAACTATGAACCTGTTATCAGTTTGCCATCCATTCCCTATTGCAATATTACTAGCTTATCATTTTTTTAATACAGCATAGGTCATTTATTCATCAAGGGCAACAGGCACTTTATTTGTAGATGAAATAATGAAATATAAAGTTGTTTGCTAGCAGCAACCTCTTCATTAGTTACAGATTTCTTTAATATGGAATTATTTAGATGACTTCTACTTCTTCAGAGATTGTGCATATTTACTAATACCGGTGGACTGTAGATGTTTGAGTAGACTTCTTATGATGGAAATGTTCTGAATTGGGCAGTTTTGTCATTATTGGTGCAAGCATTTTGTTTCATTGTTTACTGGAAAAATGTTCAAAACAATAAATTTAAAATGCCCTCTAATAACTGTACTGTATTGTACAAGGAATATAATTTAATACAGTCAGGAAGGTGTATCAAAGAGCATGTGTATGCTTTGTGTGCAAGTGGCCTATGATATGAAAACAGCCCAAAGTTAATCTTTATCTACCACTGGTAAAATGTATTTTCTTTGAATGTCGGTTTCAATGCTGTTTCAATGAATGTGAGTTTCAAGGGTAGAGAAGTTTTAATTCTAAGCCTGTTTTCATTGTGAGACTGCATTGCTTTGTTTAGCAGATGTCTTAGTGTTTGTGCTGTAAAATGCAAAATAAAACTTTCAAATGAAGTCCAAATCATCGTAGAGGTAAAACAGTATGCACATTAGTGTTTATGGTAAATGGGGTGAAATAGCCAAGTAATGGTTCATTGGAATGGCTGCAGGGGGAAGGCACCATTCAACGATGATTTTGTGAGGAGGAAGGGCAGCAAACTCAAAGACAGCCCTGGCTGAACTATATCTCTCAACTGCCCTGATTTTTACAGAATTAATAGATTTTTGCTTCTTGTTTTTGGTTTGTTCCTCATAAAATTTGTGGTTTTCTGTTAAATCATTTAGGAATTAAGTCACTAAATAATGACAGACACTAAGTTTCAGACTTCATACCCTTCAGAAAAATGCATGGTAAAGCAAGACCTGTTATATTCTGTCAACTGTCTTAGTTTATACAAGAACAATTTTTAGTACTGTTTATATGTTCCTCCAATATATTTGGCCTTGTCCAGATTTCCTGCATTAACAGGTTGAGAGATACATGCAAATAAATTGCTTTATAGAATTAGGCATATCCAAACATCTCAACTGTCCCTGATTTTGGCTCAAAATGTTGCTCTTCCCCTAATAATCCCTCTGCAGAATGGCAATTTTGGAAGAAAACATGGAGGGTTTACAATTAATAAATAACTGTAATAATCAGAGTTATAGATTACTTTTATTTCAGAAATGCATGTAGATTATTTTATTTTGTCAGCTGCTCAAGTTAGCAGTACTAATATTAAAAAATTATCCCTTCTTTGACAGGTTACCAGATGTATTGTGTGGCAATTTTATATTTTTTCATCACATTTTTGGTCCATTTTTCATAAAATTGTGTTTTTTGGCAAATTAGTGGCAAATCATTAAAGGCTGAACTTAGAAAATAATGACAGACATTTGAGCTTCAGATTTCATACCTTTCAGAAAATTCATACTAATGCAACACCTACTACTCTATTATCTTTCTAAGTTTATAAGAGCAGTATGTAAACATTGTCCTTATTTTTAGGCCTTTGCCCAACTTCTATGTATGGCTTTGTCCAGATGTTTTGCTCTGAGTTTGAGAGGTATGACAATGTGTCAGGGCCATCACAGTCAGCCAGAGATATTTCAAATTGTGACATACTTGTTGCACCTCTCTCCCCCATGCAGTGACTCTGGATGTGTCTAAGCAAGGAAAGGAGCAGTTATGCAGTGTAAATGTGCAGAGTATCCCCCACATCCAAGGGAGACACAAGTACTACAGTGGCTTTTCATCTGTCTTTGATTTTGCAGAATGTTCTGGTTTGTGTCATATTTTTATACTCTTGATTTATGTTTATTGTTATTCAGAAAGTGCCTGTTGCTCTGTGTTTAAGTAGCAATTCTTTAATGATCATCAGGTAAGCTTGTCTGAGATTGTAAGATGCAAGTGAGCTTTAATAAGTATACTGTTAAAGAACTGCCAACATTGAAAGCCTTTCTGTTGTGGCTATGCAGAGAATACATACATAACTAGATAACGTATAAGCCTTGCATATGACAGTATTTGTAATAAAGGACAGGATTACATTATTTTAAGAAGCTCATTACATTTTTTGGAGATTTGCAGTCATCTTTGCAGGCTTTACCTGTAAACTAAACAGAATGCAAATCTATCATGTATGGTTCATAACCTGTGCAGTAATCCTTTAAGCAATGTATCTTGAGCTTCTTTCTTGTTTGCTTTTCATTTTTTACTTTGATTATGTTTTCCCCATGAAACAAGTAGATAGTTGTTGTCAGGCAGCAGGTCTTTCTTGGATAAGAAACATTTTTACAAGTGGGGGTATCACAGAGATTGCTACTTTCAGCATGTTACTTGGTAGTTTAATAAAGCTGAGTATAAATTATAATTAGAACTGCAGTGCAAGGATAAGTGGTTTGAGTTGAGTGCTGTTTGTTTTTCTTATACTTGATTTTGGCTGGCATTCCAGTAATACATTTAAAAAGTAATTTATTTTTTCATGCCTCTCAATCTTTTTGTTTCCATCTAGATATTAAGTAAGCTGTCATACAGCCAATGCATTGAAATATTTTTTTTTTCTTCTACACTTCATTTTGTCTTGAATGGACTCTCATAATGATGGTTTGGCACCCAGGGCAGCCTATTTAATTAAAGTTAGAGTTTTTGTGGTTTTGGGCATAGCTCCTCCCCTTTCTAGTTGGCGGCACCCCTTCACATTGACCCCTCCCATTCAGCTGTCTCGTGCATCCCCCCTTTGATTTGAAGTCACCAGCCACCACTGACCCACACACACACACACACACACACACACACACACACACACACACACACACACACACACACACACACACACACACCAGATCAAAATCTGTTCGTCATCCGTAGCAGCCAGATCAGTCCTGCATACACACCCTACCTCCATAGCAGCAGATCAAATTCTGTTCATCCTCCATAGCAACCTGAATCCGTCCTCTGCAGCAGCCCACTCAAACTATATAGATCCTCCTCTGTAGCAGCCCGCGCAAGCTATACTGGTTTCCCCGTGAGACGAGAGTAGGCTGGAGCCTCCATCCTACGGGTGATAAAGTCCGGTGTCCTTCTGGTCTGTGCGGTCTTCACTGCACAGACTTCTGGGGCTGCTGGGCACAGATCCCTTTCTTCTCTATCCGGACTGCCTAACACAGCAGTCTGGAGTTCTGTGAGTACTAGGAACTCCAAGCACACATGCGTGGAGTTCCGGGACTCGCAATTTATTTTTTATTATTTTCTTTTTTTCTTTCTACAAGTGGGGGGCTGCAGTCCTGCAGCCCTATAGCATGAGCCACCCCTGCAGTTAACTAAAGTGATATCTTGTAAAGAAGTCAGGGGAGTACTAAAGAAAATAAAGAAAGGGAATTCATCTGGCATAGATGAAATAGCAATAGAAGTATGGACACTGGCAGGGGACAGGCAAGTAATGGTTTGGTACAGAATGTTTAATAAAATATTTGAGGTTGTGAACCTACCACAATCATGGAAGGAGGCTGTAGTAACAGTGCTAAGGATGCATAAAGAAATTAAAGATCCATTGTCTCCTCCACCTGGAGACCTTTATACGTAGTAAACCATGATTACAAAATGCTGTATTATAATCATTCCTAAAAGGTTAGCAAAGCTGATGCAAAATACAATACACGGAGATAAAATAGGCTTTATGGAGGAGACAGAGGGCAATTTAATCCAGACATTTTTGATTATGAAAGATGTCCAAGACAGGGGAAAGAATGTTGGCAATCCTGTATTTAGAGGCTGAGAAGTCCTTCAAAAGAATGAAGTGGGATTACTTGTTCAGACTTATGAGAAGATAAGGATTCAAGGAAGGATACATAACTATGCTGGGAATGTTATATGAAAGAGCAAGGATTACAGTAAAGGTGACTGCAAGAATTTTAGAGGAGATGGAGCTACAGAGAGGACACAACCAGGATGCCCTGCCTCCCTGCTGTTATTCACTATTTAACTATAATTGACCCAAATAAGGAAGGGAGATGTGCTCAGATATCCATGGAAGATATTGTTATATGAAGATGATATGTTGTTAACATTAACCAACCTGATCAGAGACATCACACAAACATGATGTATCATAGAGAGCAAAATATCTTGGTACAAAATAAATCAAGAGAAGATGCCAGTTTTGGCAATGAAACAAGCAAGGTGACAGAGAGATGTGGAAAGAGAATATGAAATATCTCCACCTTTGTTTAAAGGATATGATACATGAAACATTTGTGGTAACATATGGGAAGGTATTGAGTAAAGTCAAAAATCAATTGGGGAAATTGAGATAACTTAAGATGGACAAGGACCAGAAAGTTCTAGTCATACAGTTGTTTATACTACCATAGCTGTTATACTCAGGGACTCATGTTTTGGAATAACCCAAAATAAACATACATGCAGAAAATAAGACAGCTGCAAATAGACTTATTTTGGGAAGGGGATACACTGGGGGTGGTTTGTGAAGTAATAACGCTATCTAAAGAGACAGTGGGGGGCTGGGGGTTCCAGCGATAAGTAAATGTCTGAAAGCTTGAAAATTAGCAAACATATTAAGATTTATGGACATAAGTTATCAGGTGGACTGGAAATGCATGATATGAGAAGTAGCGAAGCAGTTAAAGAAGCAGATGGATTTCTAGAGTTTCTGATGGGCAAAACCAAAAATAAATAATGAAAGAAATGAGATAATTATCTGAATGAACATTTCTGGAATGTCAGATGGTACACTGTTTAAAAAACACAGGACTAATAGGAAGAAGAGGGGAAGACATAAGAATAAATCATTATTATGGAGATGGAAGAAGAGAGGGGCATAAGTTAAATATTGAGTATAGCTTGGCAGAGAGGGGTGTCTTAAAATGTGAGGAGAAGTGCTGGATGAATGTGAATTACTCAAAGAAATAGAATGGGAATTTCAATGTGTATCATTGAGGTGGGGTAAAATGAAAAAAACAACAAAGGTTAACTGATAGAAAAGAAAAAAATGGAGGGATCAAACCAAAAAAAATGTATTTGAAGGCATTGGAACATTGGAAAACCAAAGAATCAGATATAATTAAAAAATGAAGGGAAAATGGGAAAATAATTGCAGGAGAGAAGAGAATGCAATCTATGGCCTGAGGTAATTAAGATTCCCTGATACTCCACAAAAGCAAGGAAGTTTAAAATATTTGTCTGGAAATGCCTTCACTTCTGTTTTTATGTACCTGCCAGGCTACATAGGATAACTGTAACAGTTAAAAGTGATTGCTGGAGGTTTAACACAGGAAATAGGGGCACATGGCTAGATATTTTTGGAACTGTCCAGTATTAAACTAGTTTAAGGAAGAATTGAGGGGACTACTGAAGGGGTCATTGGAGAGAGAATGAAGTTAACAAAACAACTGTTCTTGTTAAATTAAACCAGGTGGTCCCAGGAGCATAAAAGTAGTTGATAGTGGTAATAGTGCTAGTGAGGAAAAATTACAAAAAATGGAAGTGAAGACAACTCCCCAATGCAAGAGAAGTGGAATAAATGGTAACACAATGGAAAAAAAAGTGATGGAAATAAGAAAGCAAGGGGGAGCCATAGAATATGAGTGAAGTGGAGAAGATTGTGGATGAAAAAGAAGGTATGCCAAGGACAGTAGGATAAAAACATAACAATAAAACAGCAGAGTCAGTCTAAGGGATATAGGGCCAGACCTGATAAGGCTGAAAGGTCAAAGACAAATCTGTAAATAAATTTGCATAGTTCCATAAAAATAGAAGAACTGCTGTATAATAAATAAGAATTAAGAGTTTCTATTAGCTGACTATGACTTAAGTGTACATAATAGTGTCAGCTAAATAACTCAAATAATGTGGTGTTACCAGCAATAAAACAGACATGCCATGCAGGAGGAAAGTGCTACAAGTAAATTGATAGCTGTAGTTGTAATATTTGTATCATGATGAACAAATCATGAAGAAAGCACAACTGGCAAAAGTAGTAAATATGGTCATAAGAAATAAACTTTGTTCTATGGATATAAAATCTAACTCCTGTTACTGGGCTGAACCTAATGTATGACTTCATGTAAAAAATGTATAATAAATATTATATAATATTAGGTACATCCACCATGAGGATTACACTAGGTATTTTATCTAGGTTAAATGTATGTTAATTGAAGAATGTTTTTGTTGAAAAAAATAAAACAATAAAGAATGAATCTGTAGAAGGACAAGGGAGATTTAGGCTAAATGTTGAACAAATGTGTGGGTGAATTTGTTTTCATATTGAACAGCGCAAAACATCTGACACAGCAGAAATGTCACTAGAACTCACGTTTTTTAAAACAACTATTAAAGTTGAACCACAAAGATCTGTCACTCATACAGGCCCATCAGCTCAGTGTTGAAGGAGAAGCATCATTTGTAGCAATTTTACTGCTTATTGACAATGAAGTATTCTGGTACAAGGGTCTATGTGGTACAGAACCATTCAATGTCATAGAATAACTTACAAAGCAAAGAAAAACATTTTTTTTAAAACGGCTATGAACTATTCAGTTGCTAGTGATATTTCTACAGTCTCGTGATTAATTTATACTGGTTTTAACAATGTTATACTGAGCCATAAACGGTTGTAGATAGTTAATATATTTTCCAACTATTTCTGTTTCATAAAAGGGTATCCATATGGATGCATAGTATGAGAATCAAATTGCAGATGCCCTAAAAGATAATCCCCAGGATTCAGCAAGCTCTGCACGTCGTGCAAGAATAGTACAAGAGCTGCTGCAGGCAATATGGCTGACATGCGATCCAGGAATCAGCTCCTGGGATGCACACGAGTACTCCTGCACTATTCCTGCACAGACACAGCCCCTGTATGCTAATTACTTCATTTGCTGGTGAAAACCATGCAAATGAGGTGAATTCGTGATCCAGGAAGCAGGTAGGCATCTGTGCAGGAATAGTGTAGACTCTAGAAATGTATTCAGCCAGTAACTGAATACATTTCTGCAAACTACAGAATGGAGGCATGGCAGCTCATAAAAAAGCATTTAATATATGGGTTAGGCATGCCAAAGGCCAAATATATGGCCATAGGCATGAAAATGAGTTTCAAAATTATAAAAAATAACTTATTTTGGCCGATTTTGGCCATTTAAGCGTAGAGGACCAGTGCGCAAATGGGATCGGTCCAAAAATAATAAAAAAGCTCTAAATAAGCTTTTAAACCAAAATCATCATTTTGCCATAATAGTCAGTGACATGCATAACACAACAAGACCATGGAATAGTGGTTGCTAAGGGGTAGGCTACGTGTCAGTTTTGTAACCATACATTAGCAGTCAATTCTATGCAAATGATGGGAATGATACTAAATCACAGATTTCACCTCAGTGCTAACTTGCACCCAACTGTGTACGTACAGTAATACCATGGTGTAAGCCTAAGAGCTAGATGACTTCATAAGAGGGGGTGTCATGTATGCTGTAAGCTTATAGGTTCATACGTTCATAGGTAGGTACTAGGCTATTGGCCCTGGGGACTATACAAGCCCAGCCAAAAAGATACCCTGGCTTTTGCCACCCAAAAAAATTATTTTCCTGTGCCCCTGTCGAGTAGAGACACAGAGGTGATCCCCGGGGTGAATTTTCTATTTCCCATCCAATCATCAAGATTTTTCTTGAAGAGTGCTAATGAGGAGCTTTGATTGATGTAGATAGGTAGTTTATTCCAGAGTATGGGAAATCTCTGGGACAGTAATCTATCCCTCCGGCATGTTCTGTTTATTGTGGTGACAAGGTTTAGGTCCCTAGAGTGTGTAGCTCGGAGGGATTGGGATTTCTTTAAGTGGAGCATGTCCAACAGCTCTGGGTTTGACATAGCTTTGTATGTTAGGCAGAGATCACCTCTGAGTAGGCGATATGCGACTGAGTAAAGCTGGAGTTTTTTGAGACGGTCTGCTTAGGGCATCTGTTTGAGGCCGGTAATCCTCTTTGTGAGGTATTTCTGCAGCCTTTCCAGTTGTTGTAGATGTCTTGTGAGGTACATATCAAAAGGGTCATTGCACTCTATAATGGGTCTAATGAGTGATGAGCAGAGGGGAACAACGACCTCTTTTTTTTGGATCAGAAACCCTTTGTGATGAGATGTGCCACATAGAAGGATTTCCTGACTATTGTGGCGATGTGATTATTAAAGGAGAGACTACTGTCCACCTGTGTCCCAAGGTCTCTTATCACACTTTTGGTGTTAAGTATACTACCACCTATGTTGTAGTTCATGGGTACAGAGTTTTTACCAAAGGGGATGACAATGCACTTTTTGGCATTGAGCTTGAGGCCATGGCTTTGACACCAGGCATCTGTCTCAGTGAGGCCCTTTTGTAGGATGCCCACATTGTTAGGAGTTTTGATTATGGCTCCTAGTTTGCAGTCATCTGCGAACTTCATTAGCCAAAGACCTTCTGTGTTAGCCTGTACTTCAGAGAAGTAGATAACACACAGGAGAGGACCCAAAACTGAACCCTGTGGTACTCCACTTATCACTGGTCTGAAGTCAGATTTGGAGTCTGCTACTTTCACAGTGTGGGTTCTGTCAGTGAGCCAGTTGGCAACCCATCTTGTGACATAGGGATTTATACCTAGTTTAGTGAGTTTATCTATAATTCCTGAGTGGGGGATGGTGTTGAAAGCCTTGGCAAGATCTAGATAGGCTGTGTGACCTACCATACCCTTGTCTACAGCTTTGGTGACTGCTTCAAAGAAGTCTATCAGGTTTAGGAGACATGATCTGCCTTTTACAAACCCGAACTGGGTGGGGTCCAGAGTTTGGAGATTACCAATGTCTTTGTTCATAAGCTCCATGATGATACATTCCATGGCCTTGCAGATCAGGCTCGTCAGGCTAATGGGGAGGGGGGTAGTTCCCGGGGTCCGTGGTGGCTCTCCCCTTGTGGAGTGGGATAACCGTTGCTGTGCGCCATTCAGCAGGCACAAAGCCTGAGGTGAGGCTATGATTGAACATGGTACTTAGGTGGGGTGCCAGTTCGTTCTGTAGTTCATGTAGAACACAGTCTGGGATGTTGTCTGGTCCCATGGATGCTGTGTTCTTGGCTTTGGAGAGTGTAGGTTTTACCTGTGCAACTGTGATTACAGGAACTTTGCATTCTTCTGGTATAGAGATGGGGTCTTTAGGGGGTGAGAGGGGGGTAAAGTTAGCACTGAACCTATCTACCAGGATGCTGGCAATATCAGTTGGATCTGTATATTTATTGGAGTTCTATGGCCCATGTTTGCCCTTAGCTAAGCACAGCTAGGAAGGGGGTGTATCTGAGGCTACATAGCAGTGTTTACATTGCCTGAATGGGTGTGCGCACCGCACATTGGGTTTTAAACAAAAAAATAAATAAATAAATAAACCAGGAAATAGCAGCTCCATTCACATCTGAGCACTGAGTTTGAGTGGTGCACCTCAGGGCTTAAACAGGAAGGCAATGGGAAGGGAAAAACGCAGTAGGAAGGTAATCAAGGAGAACTAGCATAGCTGGCAGGTGAAATGTATCAGAATCAGCCAATTACACAGGCAGCAGCCCAGCCCAGAACACTACTATAAACTATGCAAACACCTTTCACTCTGATTTTTCCCACAAACTCTACACCACCGGTGTACACAAGTGGGGAAATTTAACCTAACAAAAGTAACAAAATGATAGGGGGCTACTTTTGCTCTCATAAATTATAGTTTATTGGCCGTTTGGGAAGCTTTTCCATCTCTTTCAACCTTCTGATTTAAAAGCCTGTGTTTGTGCTTGTTTCCTGCCTTTCCAGTTACTAGTCTAGTCCAGGTACAGATTTGCTGTATCCAGGACTCTTTGTAAGCTTCTGAGCCCCCCAAGCATTTCCGTGTTGGAGGGAAGCCTTCTAGCTTATCAGTGGGAGTGGTAATCATCAGGTAGCCTATCTACCACAAGAGGAGTGGTCCCTGGCCCAGAAATTGTAGCTATTGTCTGTTCGAGCAGTTTTTTTCCATCTCTTTCAACTTTCTGGTTTAAAAGTCGCACTTGCGCTTGTTTCCCACCTTTCCTGTAACTAGCCTAGTCCAGATACAGAGTTGCTGTATCAGGACTGTTGATAAGTTTCTGAGCCCCGCAAGCCTTTCTGTGTTGGACTAAAGCCTTCTAGCTTATCAGTGGGAGTGGTAAGCACTAGGTAGCCTGTCTCCCATGTGAGGAGTGGTTCTTGGCCCAGAAATTGTGGTTTATTAACCATTTGGACAGTTTGTCTGTCTCTTTCAACTTTCTGGTTTAAAGACCACATCTGCTCTTGTTTCCCATCTTTCCTGTAACTAACCTACTGGGTAACACTAGAAAGCTTTAAACTGAAACAAGCCTTCTAGCTTAGAAGAGAGACTTTGGAGTGATTACGTATCAGTTTTCTTTACTTTCTTGCTGTACTTAACTGTTTTCCACCTAAACGCAGATTTTCTAGCATTTATTGTGATTTAAAAGCTTATTTTTTTCACATATTGTACTTAATTGACTGCCTGCACTTTTAAAAAGTTGCTTTTTGTTTAAATAATTTGTTTAACTGTTGTAGGCTACACACTAAAGTGTGATAGCCTTTTCTGATCATCTGTAGTTGTTTAGATCTGTTTTAAGTGTATTTTTTTACTGTTTTTGCCTTATCTTTTCAAAAAAACAAACACAAAAATGCTTGTTTCCCACCTTTCTAGGCTAGTATAGTCCAGTTTTCAGGCTAGTGCTGAATTTAGGGCTGTGATACTAGTTTCTGAGTTGCCCATACCTTACTTGGATAGAAGGAAGTTTCTCTGTTCACCTGTGAGAGAGGGGACCTTTGAGCAGCCTATCTGTCCCTGGAGGTGTGGTTCCAGCCCAGAAGTTAGTAGTTTATTGGCCATTTTGGGCTTATTTCTATCTCTTTCATTTCCCTACTATAAAAATCGTGTTTGCACAGTTTTGTGCGCTGGGCAGCGCTGGTTAGCTGTGGTTAAATTATTCCCGGCTCCACTAAGTCTCCTCTTCAGTTTTTCCCTTGAAACTAGTCTAACCCTCAAACTAAGCACTCAGAAAGCATCCTACAGCCCAGCACTTGTTCAGACCTAATAGCAAGCACTAATATACCCTGACACTTGATTGTCCAGCAGGGCAAGGCTCTTTATTCACCCCTCACCAACCAAGTGACTAAGCAGCTCACTCTACTATTCAGGCATGACTAAAAGGCAATTTCAGGTGTACTCTCCAGTCCAGCTGGTGAATCTGGGTATCCTGAGGCAATGTTACAACTGCCTCATGTACACAAACAACCCTCTCCTCCTACCACAAAACACTAACATATGTGAGAGATGCAATTATACAGCCAAACTGGAGGTAAGCTGTCTCCACCCAAGACTGGAACAGACAGTCAAGAGGGGAAGGTTAACACTTGCACCACACCTCCAGCCACACACAGACCTACTAAAACAGCACTGGCAAAAAATACACATAAATACACAAAATCATACTCGGAGGCTCTAAATAAAAACCTACAAAAGCATCAGAGACCTCCAAAGCAGACATCCAAACAACCTGCATCTCCCATCACAAACGAGACAACACATAAAACACAAAATCAGTGTACCACACAATCACAGCCCTTTAGACGAAATAACATACCTAACACACTAGTAATAGGTGACTGTATAGTCAGGCATACTGATGTCCCACTCACTAGGCTGGACAAGCAGAAGGTTACTGTTAGCTGCCCGTCAGGAGCCAGAATCCACCACATAACACAAGCACTCAGGTCACTCCAGAACAAGTACAAATATGACTCTGTCATTGTTCATGTTGGTGTGAATGACCTGAGATGTACCTCCCTGGACTACATGAAAAGAGACATGGAAGAGCTCTCTGATCATGTAGTCCAGGCTGGTATGACCCTGACCCTGAGTAGCATCCTACCCTCACCAAGAATGATACCTCAGTATAAAGAAAAAATGATCAATTTCAACAATTGGCTAAGCTTCTGGTGTCATTCAAAGGGGATCCAGTGTCTGTCAACCTGGGACGACATGCTCGACAAGCCGTGTTGCTTCACGAGAGATGGTTTGCACCTGTCACCCCTAGGCTTTCGAATACTGGCCAAGGCTCTTGCTGCCCCCATAGTGCCTTTTTTAGGCAAGGCTCAAAAGTCAAACCCACCTCCGTAAATAGCACAATTAATAAAAAACTGAGGGTTATGTTACTCAACACCAGGAGTTTAAATCTCAAAAAGCATGCGCTCGAAGCACTCCTCAGTATGGAGAACATCGACATCTGTGCAGTAACTGAAACCTGGTTCAAGGCTCCAGAGAGCACCCCAGCACTACCGGGCTACAACTCATACCACACATTTCAGCCACAGAACATGGACTGAAACTCAAAAGGAGGGGGTGTATCCATGTTCATCAAGGATACCTACACCTCCAGGTTAGTGGCACAGCATGATACCTCTGAGATCATCCATGTGCAACTAACATCAGGAAATTCTGCAATACAAATTGTGGCCTCCTACAGATCACCCTCAATGACCCAGGACCACCACTCCACCTTTCTGGAGACACTAGAAAACATGAAGGTCCTACTGAACACCCTGATATTGGGTGATTTCAATTATCCTACCATTAACTGGGAAAAATACTTGAGTACAAACTCCCAGGTGCAGCGCTTCCTGGAATTCATCAACTCAAACACCATGGATCGGCTGGTAAACTCCCCTACCAGAGGTGAAAACATATTGGACCTGGTCATCACAAACAAGGCCGACAGGTGTTCCACATCAGAGATCAACCCGTCACTGGTTAGATCAGACCATAAACTAATCACTCTGGATGTCCACACCCCACCACCACCCCCAACTAAAGAAACCACAGTAAAAAACTTTTCTAAAGCAAACTTCGCCTTACTTAAGACAGAGGTGGTAAGTTTCACAGCCCCCACGCTAAATGATAATGTTGCCCAAGATGCAGAAACCATTACAAATGCACTCTATGAGCACCTACAAGGATGCATGGATTGTGCCATCCCTAGCAAAACCAAGACTCACTCCTCTAAGAGAAGGAAACCAGTTTGGTGGACCCCTGCCATAAACAGGCTATACAATAGAAGGAGGAAACTAGTTCAGAAAAAAAGCAAATCCTAAGAAGGAAAGACATCCCTGATCAGTATCAGTAAGAAACTAAGGTCCCTCATAAAATTATCTAAGGCTAACTTCAAAAGAAAAATAGCCAAGCATTCAAAAGATAACCACAAAGCCTTCTTTAGCTATGTTAAGAATCTAAATGACAACTCGCAGATATGCACTGAACTAGTGCAAAATAGCACAAAATATACTGAACCTACTGATATTGCCAACATCCTTGCAGATGGATTCAGTGTAAACTTCACCCCCTCTCACCCCCAAAAGGGCACACAACAATACTGGAAAAGTGTAGTGTCCTGGAAATCACAGATGCACAGATTAAAACAGCCCTTTCAAAAGCCAAAAACACAGCATCAATGGGGCTAGATGGTGTCACAGGCTGCATCTTGAATGAACTACAGAAAGAACTAACCCCCCCACCTAAACACGCTGTTCAACCTCAGCCTCTCCACAGGCTACGTGCCCATGCCCATAGAATGGGGCACAGCAACGGTTATTTCTCTTCACAAAGGAGGGGCCACAACTGACTCTGGTAACTATCGCCCCATAAACCTGACTAGCCTGGTCTGCAAGGCTATTGAGAGGATCATCATGGAACTCATTAACAAAGACATTGGGATCCACCAAGCACTTGACCCAACCCAGTTTGGCTTTGTTAAGGGCAGATCATATGTCCTATATGTCTGGTTCTAGTAGCTTTACACATCCAGACAATGATAGGACTTATGTTTTTAAACATTATGTGGACTGCAAATCTAGAGACCTCATTTATTTGGCTAGTTGTGAGAAATGTACAAGGTACTATATAGGTAAAACCAATAGAACCCTAAGAGAAAGGGTGAGAGAACACATCTATGCCATTAATCAAGAGGATAAAACAAATGCTTTGGCTAAGCACATACTGGATAATGACTTAAGCCATAAATTTAAATTTACAGCAATAGAGCTAGTTAATAGGAGTAAGAGACTAGGCAATATTAAGAACCACACAGAACAACATGAAATTAAATGGATAATCAGGATGCAGTCAGATAAAGGGAAGGGGTTGAATGATAGAGTTTCCATCAAACCAGTCCTAAGAGATAGACCTCTAAAACATTAGTTGTATATTCAGGAGAAATACTAGCCTATAAAAGCTATATAAATGTATATTAAATTATCATTTTTAAGAGATAGACCCTTTAAAACATTAGTTATATATTCATGAAAAGCATCAGATAACACATTAATATATACATATTTTAATATATGGAACACAGATATTTTATGTATATATATATATATATATATATATATATATATATATATATATATATATATATATATTGTTGTATTTGTATATATATTTTATTATTTTTAACATTTATATATATTTTATATGCATTATGAATGTAATAAATGTATTTCTGTAAGCCATTAAATGTAGTAAGAGAACTGAATTTTTGATGAAATACTACCACCTAAAAATTTGGTATGTATTTAATTAATTGGGTTTAAAAACTTTTTGGCGCCTTTTTCTATATTTAAATGATGAGTAATGTTATTCAATATGCCTGATGAAGGGTTTGTAGATAAACCCGAAAGTGCTTCCATACTATAGAGCTGATTACTAATTGTTTCAATAAAAGGTTGTGAATATGAAGAGCTGTGGTGATACCAGACTTATTTTTTTCTTGGATATACAATTTTAGCTGTTGACGCTGAAGGTATCTTTGTCCTTGCAATTGCCTTTTGGATTCTAATAGTGCAGATCATGCCTACTAAACCTGGTTGACTTCTTCGAGACAGTCACCAAGGCCATAGACAAGAGAAAGGTGGTTCACACAGCCTACCTTGACCTTGCCAAGGCTTTCGACACCATTCCCCACTCGGGTATTACAGAAAAACCCACCAGCCTGAACATAAACCCCTACGTCACAAGATGGGTTGCCAACTGGCTTACAGACAGAACTCACATGGTAAGAATAGCGGATTCCAGGTCCGACTCTAAACCAGTCACAAGTGGTGTCCCACAAGACTCGGTCCTGGGACCCCTACTGTTCGGCATATACTTCTCAGAAGTACAGGCAAACACAGGAGTGCTATGGCTAACCAAATTCACTGATGACTGCAAACTGGGAGCCATAATTGATGCTCCAGCTGACATGGACATCCTCCAAAAGGGACTTACTGAGACGGACACCTGGTGTCAAAGTCATGGCCTCAAGCTAAATGCCAAAAAATGCATAGTCATCCCATTTGGGAAAAACAAAACACCCACAAATTACCATATAGGTGGCAGCCCCCTTAATACAGAAGAGGTAATAAGAGATCTGGGGACCCAGGCAGATAGTAATCTCTCCTTTGACAATCATTTATCCAAAGTAGTTAGGAAATACATCTATGTAGCCCATCTAATTACTAAAGGGTTCACATCTAGAAATAAAGATGTTATAGTGTCCCTGTACTCTACACTCATCAGACCCATCATAGAGTACAATGCCCCATTTGGGATGTACCTCACAAGACACTTCCAACAGCTGGAAAGACCACAAAAGTACCTCAACAAGAGGATTACTGGCTTCAAACATATGTCCTATGCAGCCCGACTAAAAATACTCCAGCTGTACTCAGTGGCATATTGCTTACTCAGAGGTGATCTCTGCCTGACTTACAAAGCCATGTCCAACTCAGAATTGATGGACATGCTCCACCTAAAGAAATCCAAGTCACAGTGAGCCACATGCTCTAATGAGCTAAACCTCACCACAACAATAAATAGAACATGCTGGAGGGATAGATTCCTGTCCCAGAGACTCCCCATGCTTTGGAACAAAATTCCAAACTACATTAGGCAGAGCCCCTCACTAACACTCTTCAAGAGAAACCTTGACGAGTGGATGTGTAACAGAAAATACACCCTTGGAATCACTTCACTGGCTCTGCTTGACAGAGGATCAGTTAATTAATCAATGGGGCAGCGAAGGCCAACACACTCTAGCTAGACTTATAAATGCCCTCGGGCAGATAGCCTAGTACCTACCTATGAACCTATAAATCAATATGTGGAAGAGGCTGAGGGTGGTGAAAATGAGAATGCTGATGACCAACCCACAGTAAGGAGAAGGAGAAGAGTGTAGAGACCCAGGGTAACCTACCAGGGGCTACATGATCTGGAGATAGTGGAGAGCTATACGGAGGACAGGGACCTCCTACAGGAAATTGTTGAGCTGTGCCGGCCACGCCTCACACACAGAACCAACAGAAGGGAACTCATCCCAGTGGATACCAAGGTATGTGTAGGCTTACGAATACTAGCCACAGATATCTCCTAAAGGCCAACTGGAGATATCATGGGGATCTCACAGGCATCAGCATCCAGCATACCCCACCAGTTCCTTGATGCCATGTCAGTACATTCCAGTGAGCACATATATTTCCACAACACCTGTGAGGCGTTGACCAGCAATATGCCTCTCTTCCACCAAATAGCAGAATACCCTGAGGTAGTGAGTGCTATACACTGCACAAACATGCACATCAAAGCACCACCTGGCGTATGGGGGTAGGGTCTACATAAATGGATATTACTTCCCCTCCATCAACTGCCAGGCCATGTGCGATGCCCAGAGCATTATAATGAATGTGTGTGCCGGCAGCCCTGGAAGCTATCATGATACCCACATATAGCATATGACGCAGCTGTACCAGAGAATTGCCAGTGGGGACATCCCATATGGCCATCTAGTGGGGGATGCAGGTTACGCACTGGAGCCATGGCTGATGACACCCATCAGAAATGCACACACACCCGAAAAAGAACTCCATAATGAGGCACATGTACAAACCAGAATAATGTTTAAATTAACAGTATTGTAAGTGATCATAAATTGCAATACTGTTAATTTAAAGTTCATTGTTAATATACATTCCTATTCATGTATACCTACTTCAACCTACACATAAAATCACATATAAACTTTCTGAATGTATTTCAAATTACTGCACAAGAACAAAATATGAAAACATATAAATATCTGTATACAATGTACACATGGAGAACTTCTACATATATATATATATATAAAATTATGTATATATTAAGTGCCTATCTGAAAATATTTCTAAAAACCTATATTTAACCCCTGTTCACCTAAATAAATTTAATCCAAATGTCTCCACTGCATGTTCTAGTTGCTCTTGTCCACATGCTGATATACTTCACATTATGTGGTTTTGCGGATATTCTCATAGTATTTGGTGCTTACTGTTTAATTACATTTAATGGTGTTATATAGGCTGATTTATTTTATATTAGCTTTATAAACATCTAAGAAAGGTTTTACAATATTGACATGAATAGAAATATTCAGTATGTTCATTTTATATGTCTGATGAAATTCCTGAGTCCCATCAGAGGTACAGTAGGACTTTGACATGGTAGGAACGGGAATGCCACCTCTCTCTGGATGCCAAATATAGCACCATCCTCAATACTGGCACAGCCACAGTTATGTCACTCTCCGCTGAATGGAGTAGTATGTTCTGCTACTTGTATTTATGGTACAGATGTGAGCATGCAAGGTAATCAGGTGGCTGAATGGGATGGCAGCAGATAGTAGACACCTATATGGGCAGCATGAAATCCATAAAAAATGCTGATGTCAATATAGTAGGCAGTACTAGTCAAGGTGACAAATACCACTGCAGGAAATATGGTGGGCCAAATGTGTGTCCATAGGACACACAAATGCATGTCAGTGAGGCTCACATACCAACCAACAGTGTCAGCCAGCAGGAAAGGTGTAGATGACCACAAGCCTCTGATTGATGGCAAAACCTACACAGACAGACTACAACAGGACAGGCAGTTGAATGTAAGTCTGAAGCTGAAATGTAGGTCAATAAAACCTAAGATCTGTACTACAGTGATATGCCTCTAGTCTGCATGATAGATCAGAATGCAAAATGAAATGGATGCCAACAGAGTACCTGAAATACCAGTACAGTCATAGCAAATATTTATAGTTGTCAGGTGTGCCCCCTCCCACAATCCTGCATAGAAATATAGTAACATGTACATGTGGGTATAATAAAGGTGGAGTATAGATTACCTGAGCTAGCCAAATTAATGGGATAGATTGTTGCATGTGTACAATATGCAGGGCTCTGTGCGTTAGGTTGTTGTGTGTTGTATATTGGGTGGAAGTGGCCAGCACATAAGCATGGAGGGTTGTGTCCCGATGGCCTATGGCTAGTAGTGTTGATGACAGGGCCAAGTTCAGACAACTGCAGTGCCAAAAATAATGCATCCCAGCAAGACCCAGTCCAGCAGTAATCCATAGTAATTGTTCGGATGTAATATCTGTCACCATCTGAAAGATGGACATGGCATGAATGAGGCTCAGACATACACACAGTACACAGGTAGAAGTACCCTAGACAGAGAGTGTATAAAATGTTACTGTCAAATGGACACACCTTTGGAATTGTACATACAGGTTAGCAGCACATTCGTTGTCTGTGTAGTATGGAATACTGATGTAGTCTGGCCAAACACTGGCAGACTACAAAAGGCACAGTTATGAAGTACTGAGAAACTGCTAATGTTCCCGCACAATCCAACATAAGGGGAATGCCCCACGTATATCTGTGAGTCAGCTGCAAGACACTTCCATAGCACACATGCACTCAGATCACCCCACCATCAGCCACAAGTTCATCAAAGATCATATCCCTGCTGTTGGGAATGAGTACAATATGACCCCCACTTCTGTATGGGAATACCCACAGAATGCTGCATGCTGAAGAGGTGTCCCATGCAGGTGTGTCCCAAGCTGTAAGCAGCACCCTGGCAGCATCCACACCAATGGATTAATAAGGACAGAAAATATTGCCATTAACACCTTGCACACCTATCCTGTCACCCCAGGGGAATCCAGTGGCTTGCAGCCTGGAACTGTAGGAGTGACAGAATGCACTGGCCTGCTTCATATGGTCTACATAACTACCAAATGCCCTACAGTCCTCTGTCAAAGGCATGTGTCTCACCCATACTGCCAATGTGTGTTATAGCACGGAGTCCCAAATAATGACATAGCACAGTCCACTGGACATAAATAGAAGGCCATGTCAACAAATCCCAGTAGCATGTCCACCATGTCCTACTGCATGAACTGTGGATCAACCCCTAAATACTGCTGTGATGAAAGGATAACTATAGGTATACTTATCAGATATCACTCGCATAATGTTAGGAAGAGGATAGAATAAGAGAGGGGGGTGTAGAAGCATGGAAGCCATGGAGTGTGTGAAGTCTGAAACACTGATGTGTGCCCATACTATCCCTCCCTGAAAACCCAGTAATGGGTGGCTACAAACCTGCTCGTAAACCACAATGTGAAGGGGAACTGACCAGATATACGAGCCCTGCCTCTGGTTAACTTGTGTGGATCTGTACAGCTGAGAGGTATGGCCACATGAAGGATATGGCCATTTGGTCACATTGATAGATGTACAAGCATGGGATCCTTAGCCACCACAGTACCAAGGTGCTGGACCATTTACACAGACCCATCAGCAAGTGTCTGCAGCTCCCCCTCCAGAATGGCATGAGTGTGCAAGAATATGTAGGCTGCAGACCATAGTACCGAACACAGCTTCATTCATCTTGTATTCCCCAGGAATTTACTGTGAGTAATTAAGTATATTTGTCAGCAGTTGATGACATGATACATCAAAGTGTAAAACAGTACATATGTATGAATATCTCTGCTAACACCAAAACCATGTAGTACAAGC
This sequence comes from Protopterus annectens, assembly GCF_019279795.1. NCBI lineage: Eukaryota > Metazoa > Chordata > Ceratodontiformes > Protopteridae > Protopterus > Protopterus annectens. Next base: position 1,636,173,790 of record NC_056739.1, on the reverse strand, counting down.
AGCACAGACACAATTACTTAAAGTATCCCACTATTCTTTGCCCATTGTGACTCAATATTGTCAACTTATCTACAGATATCCTGCAGAAACAGGTTGCTAGGTGTAGGTGTAAAACACAAATGCCTACACTGGAGTACAACCTACCTGGACTGGATTCACACATTCAATACAGAAGGTCATAATGGGCATGCTCCCACACTTAGAGAAATGAACCCCATGTCTGACAACATAATACAGAATGGTCATACTGCAGCATGCTCCCACACTTACAGAAATTAAGCCCATGTTTGACAACAACAGTGGACTATATATATATCTGTCAGTCACAGATTTCTCTGCACACACACCATATTGTACAGCAGCCATGCTTTGCACACACATCAGATAGGAATACACACATATATCCAAGGACAACACACTATAATAGGTCAAACCTACACAGAGATGTGGGGAAGAGAGAGACAGACAGTGACAAAGAGCTTCTCATCATGAGGCCTGTCCCACCCACCACACATCCAATTGGCCAATATCACATGATGTGCCAATGTCTATCACTGTAGATGCTTGCTTCTGGTAGCTCTCAGCAGTATAGTGTCTGTGGTGCTTGTGAGAACTGTTTAATATGACATTCAAGTCATTATTTGTCTAGCAGTCATATGCACAGTCCTGTAAAAAGTAAAGTTGTGTGTGACTGAGTGCTGTGTTGTATTTCCAGAGAAATGGTTTATGGCTCATTCACAGACACTGCACTCCCCATTGCCCTAGTTTAGCTAGCCTGCTGATGTTAGTCTCCTTGAAATACCCCTTTAGAGAAAGATCATCCATATGAGCTCTGTGGCACATGCAATAACTGTGTAATGCTATTGTGTGATGTACTAGTTAGGTAGGAGATCTAATCCCAGACATGCCAGCTGTGAAACTCTGTGTGTGTGTAGGGATCAATGATTTTGAGGCCATTCACAGTCACTGCACCTCCCATTGCCCTACTTTAGCAAGCCTGCTGATGTCAATCACCTTGAAATGCCTCTTTGGACAAAAATCAGCCCTGTAAGCTCTGTGACACATGCAATAACCGTGTAATGCTATAGGGTGTGCTAGTTAGATAGAAGTTCTAATCCTGGACATGGCAACTGTGAAACTCCGTGTCTGTGTGTGTGTAGGGATCAATGATTTTAGGCCATTCATAAATGCTACACATCCCATTGCCCAAGGCTGCTGATGTCATTCACCTTGAAATACATATTTGGATAAAGGCGAGCCCTATAAGCTCTGTGGTGCATGTGATAACTGTGTAATGCTATAGTGTGATGTATTAGTTAGGTAGGAGTTCTAATCCCAGACATGGCAACTGTAAAACTGTTTATGAGTGTAGGGATCAATGATTTTGAGGCTATTCATAGACATTACAGCTCCCATTGCCTACTTTAGCAAGACTGCTGATGTAATTCACCTTGAAATACACCTTTGGATAAGGGCTAGCTGAATAAGATCTGTGGTGTGTGCAATAACTGTGTAATGCTATAGTGTAACATACTAGCTAGGTAGGAGTTCTAATCCCAAACCTGGCAATTGTGAAATCCTGTGTGTGTTTGTAGAGAGTAATGCTTTTGAGGCCATTCACAGTCACTACACCTCCCATTGCCCTACTTTAGCAAGCCTGCTGATGTCAGTCACCTTGAAATACCTCTTTGTACAAAATTCAGCCTTGTAAGTTTCATGGTGCATGCAATAACTGCGTAATGCTATAGTGTGATGTACTAGTTAGGTAGAAATTCTAATCCCAGACATGGCAACTGTGAAAGTCTGTGTGTGTAGAGAGTAATGCTTTTGAGGCCATTCACAGTCACCACAACTCCAATTGCCCTACTTTAGCAAGTCTGCTGATGTCAGTCACTTTGAAATACCTCCTTGGACAAGATTCAGTCCTGTAAATTCTGTGGTGCATGCAAGAACTGCATAATACTATATTGTGATGTACTAACTATGTTGGAGTTCTAATCCCAGACATGGCAACTGTGAAACTTTGTGTGTGTGTAGAAAGTAATTCTTTTAAGGCCATTCACAGTCACTACACTTCCCATTCCTGCTGATGTCAGTCACCTTGAAATACCTCCTTGGAGAAGGTTCAGCCCTGCAAGCTCTGTGGTACGTGCAATAACTGCATAATGCTATAGTGTGATGTACTAGGTAGGTAGGAGTTCTAACCCCAGACATGGCAACTGTGAAGCTCTGTGTGTATGCGTGTGTGGAGAGTGATGCTTCTGAGGCCATTCACAGTCACTACACCTCCCATTGTCCTACTTTAGCAAGCATGCTGATGTCAATCTCCTTGAAATACCTCCTTGCACAAGATTCAGTCCTGTAAGCATCCGTAGCATGTGCAGTGACTGCGTAATGCTATAGTGTGATGTACTAGGTAGGTAGGAGTTTTAATCCCAGACATGGCAACTGTAAAACTCTGTGCATGTTTGTGTGTACAGAGTAATGCTTTTGAGGACATTCACAGTCACTACACCTCCCATTGCCCTACTTTAGCAAGCCTGCTGATGTCATCTACCTTGAAATATACCTTTGGAGAAAAGCTTGCCCTATAAGCTCCTTGGTGTGTACCATAAATGTGGAACAGTGTAGTAGCAGTAACTACACAGCTATGGGTTTGAATCTCATCTGTGGCAAGTGTGTGTGTACCTCAAAAATTATGTCCCCATTTACAGCCAGTACACATCTCAGAGCCTGACTTTAGCAGTCCTGCAGATATCATTTACCTTACAAGTATCTGTTGCAAAGTCTTATACCATGTTTGGTCAGTGGTGCATGTGGTAAATGTGCAACATAATGGTCCATAAATATTGTCACATAGAGGTTTGAACCTCACCCCTGGCAAATGTAAATGTATGATTAGAGTAAAGTTATTTTTGGGATCTCTCACCCACTACATCACCCAATGCCAGTATTTACAAGGGCTGGTGATGTTCCTCACCTTGTAAGTACCTTCATGGACAACATCCATCCAATAAGTTCTGTGGCATGTGCGATAAATGCAGTGCACTGTAGTAGCTATACATAGCTAGGTAGGGGGTTGAATCTCAGTACTGGTAAGTGTGTTTGTGTTTGTCATCCGTGTCAGGTGTGGAGCGTGCTGTGATTGTGTAATGACAGGATGCATTATGGGATGGGTTTTGTTAAATTATTATATTGAGGACCTAATATATGTCACAATGTCCACCTTACAAGGACAACAGATGTCAAACAGCAGAGAGGCTGGTGTAGACAATCCATAGCCCTGCATGTGACATTATGGATTGGTGAACAATATAGGCAACCCTTGTATTACTCAGAGAACACTCTCCACCCATGTCTCATATACAAACACACTTGGCTAGGCAACAACCACTATATTGGTAGTTTCCTGAATATTGCCCATAGATAGTAACCACGGTTTGACTGCAGTGGACTGCATGCCTGTTTACCACAACACTGCCACTGACATCAGAATGTACTGTAATGTGTAACATTTCCTGACTGAGTGTGTGTTATCCAGCAAGTAAAAGGACATGGCACCCTGTTCCATCCCTACAATAGGCAAATAAATGCTTACAGTTGTCCTTTGCTATGTTCCCCATTGGACGCCTGCAACAACTGTAGAGTCTGCAAAGGTAACCGACAAAAGGAATACCATGCCTTATACACATGCTTTGTATGAACAGATGCCACTAACTCCACTGAATACCTGTATCATGCTGTCAATGTAGGTTCAGGCATGACCTCAGTTCCATAGCCAAGTCTCACCACATGAGGTCAGGAATGCCACATCAGATTATAACAATCTATCCACACAACATGCCCCAGAGACCCCAAATACACTTCTACACATTACAGAACATGCATGTGGGGCATGTGCACAACCCAGACACTGTCCATGTTATGGAATATAGATCACATACATGGCAAGCATTGCACAGTCACCCACAATAGTAACCCAGATGAGTGGATGGTGAATACAATACCCACCAGTGTGGGCCAATCCAGGGACTACACCCCTGAGTCATACTGCCGACCACTGTCATGTGTCCTGATGCCAGGGTATTCCCTATGCCTAGCCTTGTACAGCCTTCTGGCACAGTCAACTACTACACACCTGTGATGCAATGAACCCATGCATGTCAGTACTGGCAAGTGTGTGTGTGTGTGTGTGTGGGGGGGGTGGAGATTAATGATTTTGAAGCCATTCACACTCACTACACCTCCCATTGCCCTACTGTAGCATACCTGCTGATGTCAGTCACCTTGAAATAACCCGTTGATAATATACCAGACTGATAAGCTCTGTGACACATGTGATAACTGCGCAATACTGTAGTGTAGCAAACTAGCTAGGTAGGAGTTCTAATCCTGACCCTGCCAACTGTGATAATGTGTGTGATTCCCTGAGAGAGTGTGCTTGTGTCTTCCTTGATACCTGCTTTTGTGGACAGTCACATGTACTACACTTCCATTATCCCTCCTTTATCACTGTTGCTGGTGTCACTCACCTTCAAAGATTCCTTTGGACAGTTGTCTAATATGTAAGCTTTGTGGCGCATGCAATAACTGCATAACAATGTAATAGTAATACATAGTCAAATAGGGGTTTGAAGCACAGTACTGGTAAGTGTGTGTGTTATCATTGTCCGGTGGGGGTGTTGGGGTGATTGTGTAATGACAGGGTCCATTACAGTGTGGGTTTTGCCACATCATTATATTGACAAGCTACATGTCACATTGTCAACATTAGAAGGCCAACATTTTCCAAACATAGTAGAGATTATTGTCAACAATCCTCAGCCATAAATGTGTACAGCCATGTGCAATTACCATGTGACAGTATGGATTAGTACACAATATAGGCAACTGCCATAATGCCCAGATACCACTCTTCACCTACGGATCATACACAAACATGCTTGGCTCTTACTCCCTACTCCCTTCCTTTCTTACTTTGGCTTTGTCTGTCTATCTCACTCCCTCTCTGGTGGATGTGGAAAAGTACACCTGCTTTGCTTAGGCAGCAACTTGAGTTTTGTAAGTAATGCTCATGATCGGCTGATGGCCTGTGCATGAATTGCAGTCCTCCACTAGCTAAATGCATCTGGAACAGCTGTGGTATCATTCATGTAGCCAATTGCATGGAAACACACTCCTATAACTAATCACTTCATGTGGGTGTTGGCCCTTTTCCTTCACTGTAAGTAGGACTTCATGTGGGTGTTTGACAAACAGCACCACAGAGTTTAATTGGATATACCTCCTACAACATACACTGTGGTGACAGGCCAACAAACAGGAGGGGGATGCTACAGACATGAGGACAGAATGTAAGTATTGCTGTTCTACATTTGAAGTAATGCTGGTTTAACATGGTTTGTGTGGATAAGACTATTATACATATTAAATATCTGTCATGACAGTGTTATGTGGTTGAGGAAACTCTCACCTGTAGGGCTATCTGCAGACTGGACAATGTTTGGAGTCTTACATGTGTTGTGTTACTCTCACATTTCTTATCTTTAGAAATGCAGTAGCATACTCTGAGGATTATAATCAGTACATGGTGACAGCCATGTGAGTTACTGACTTCATATCCCTCAGAAGACATATATCACAACAAACCCTGTTACACCAGTAAATGTATGGGTTTATCACAACAACATGTCAATATTGACCCTGTGTTTGTGCCCCCAGCCACAACTCTGCCAACCTTTTTACATATGTCATACAGTAAGAGGTGCATATGTTCAGTATATCATTATTTACTGACATCATACCTGATAACAAGCCAGTGAGATATCAGACTGCTAGACATGTTGTGTATAGTAGGCCTTATATTTGAGGACAAAACATGGACATTCTGTTGTAGTGTGCACAGTAGTGAGGTAAGTGTACTTATGGTGATTATTGGCAGACTGTGTATTGTGAATATGTGCCATAGCCTGTGCACAGGCTGTTGTAGATATCATCGTTCTTGGTCCTATTCTATCTGATGTTGCATGCTGCTCCAGTGTATTATACCTTATCGGCGTACATGTTTGTAGGACCAGACTGACACATGTCCCATACCACAGTCAGGCATTAGAATACACTGTGTATTGGCCCAGTATATGTAGGTTTAGTGTGTGAGTGGCGCATATGAGGATGGTGTTGTTCACACAGTCCATATACTGTAATATTAAGTACGCTTACCATATGTGACTGTGGCACTGTTCAGATTGGTTGTGGGTATACACTTTCACACAGGCATCTGTTAATCCATGGTGTTACAT
>NC_056739.1:1636159991-1636162491 GCF_019279795.1 Protopterus annectens | reverse complement strand
TTCTATGGGCACTACCAAGTACAAGCCAAGCTATGGTACTCTCCCCTGATGATGACATATGTCCACTGGATCCGGGTCACTTTTGGGACCAACCAGGGGCATGTGCACGTAGCCTTCTATGTTGTGGTGTGGACAGCACCTCCCCCTCCAGGGCTGGTGCTGGTAATGTCACTACAGGAGCGGCTCTGACTTGTTGCATGTCCACGTCGACCTTCACCTGTTGGTGTTGCTGGCCTATGTCCAGACGGCCATCACACTACTCCCACCATATTGTCAAACACAGACATTCCAAGGTCGAGGATTCCCACCATCTCACCCAAGTGTCTATCCAGGACCTCTGCAAAATAACGGTGGGCACCTGCAAGATCATGGATGTTGTCAATAACAGCTGAATGAGTAGCCCTCTGGAGCCTCAGATCCTGTCTGGTATAATGTTCCATACATGCCTGTGCCTCCATGACAGCCTGAAACATGTATCTGGTGAAACCAGCTGTGGCACTTCTGCCAGGGGCATGATGACCAGCAGCCCTCTTATGAGCACCACTGTACATCTGCCTCTGTGGTACCTCACTGGGCATCCAGCTATGGCTGCTGTGTTCAGACACACATGCCATAGTTACCACACTGCCCTGTCCCATGCCACCACCCACCAACTGTTCCCTCATCTGTGGCCACTGGTAATGGGGTATGTATAGGCAATGTGACTATGTGCGGGGATGGTGGATAACAGTGGAATGTCAAACACTGGCACAGCTTCAGCCCCTGACAACCCAGCCTGTGCCTCACCACACCTATCATCATTGTCAGAGTCTGTAGGGACACTAACATCAGTCTGCCTGCAGGAGGTACCCTGACCCACCTCGCCACCTATGAGGGGAAAACAAGAAATGCATTTTAAGACCTGTACATCATTGCTTAACTGTACACACACACACACACACACACACACACACACACACACACACACACACACACACACACACACACACACACACACACACACACACACACACACACACACACACACACACACACACACACTTACAGGTGAGGTTGCACAAAGATATTACACACAGACCTCTCATTACCCATCTGTCAACATGCATGCCATAAGGCACTCAATAGCATGCACTGCAGCTATAGTAAATCCCTGTTACCAACATTATACATCTCTGTGATGCATGAGTTATGTTAGTAGGTGATGCCTTTTTTCCTGGAACACACTGCACCCATGTACACAGTATTGCTGTGCACCTGTTCAGCACCCTGGCATGTACTGTGAACCATACCTCACAGGTGTACATGCCATTACTGAATGTGTATGTCTGTCAGTTATGTTTGCTCTGCCACTCATAGCCCCTATGTGTTTGTCTGACATATACCTTGGATGATATGTGGACAGATGTCAATAGTGAATGCCTGATGTCTGATTTGCAGATCTCATCATCAGCGGTGCATGTATGACTAATAAAATACAGTTACACTGACAACCTTCAAACCTTACTGTGGCTATGAGGAGTGTACACACCCTTATTGACATGGCACCCTCTTCCCTGATATGCCATGGGGCCACAATACTGCATACGTTAACATTACACAAACCTGATATGTGATATATGACCTGTGCAATCAAATGCAGTATGAAACAAATGTGTTAGTTGTGCAGATGCTGATTGAGATGCATACAGTATGTGGGTACATAAGTGTGCACACCCTTAACATGATGGTTTGTTGCATCAACTATTAAGTGTACTACAGCAGTCACTATTCCTGGAAGGGGTATACTAGCATGGCCCATCTGCACTTGCCAGTATTTTGTCACTCTGCCCTACAAATGTCCCCCAACTCTGCAAGATTGCAAGGTCAACTCTTTTGCACAGTCCTTGAAGGTCACACAGTGACTTCACTACTACTGTGGAGTTAGGGTTATGTCTGCTGCCACAATTCATGACCTTTACTGTGTGCAGATATAGCCATTCTTAGCAAACTTTGGATGTCTGCTTCAGTTCACTGTTCTGTTTCAAGATGACACCACTCCCAATCCTCAGCCTTTTTGCAGATGCTTGACAACTATGGGCTACACATGAGTGTCATTTTGCAGTGTCCCAAATTCAGAACACCATCTGTACCAGCCTAGTCCCTGTTAAAGAAAGGCAAACATACAGGTGTACACTGGCACCAGCAAGGTACAGATGGGGATGGTGGGGTGAGGTGGAGTGAGGTGTTGCTTGTGCAGCACATGTATCTTAATTGATACTGTCTGTAGGTTTTGAACTTGGTCTTGGTACACCATTACACATTGCAACACATGCCTTTTAGGGACTTTTGATGTTATGCATATGCTACCTGTGGAGAGGCCTGGCTGATGTTTCCTGTGGAACAACTGTCCCATCTGATTACCCTAACCCATAGGCTACACTTATGCAGAGATTGTCGACACAGGTACTGCACAGCCAGTAATTGCTAGACATTCCTGCAACTCCCTCAGTGTAGCAGCATG
>NC_056739.1:1636097491-1636154991 GCF_019279795.1 Protopterus annectens | reverse complement strand
ATATGTGTGTGTGTGTGTGTGTGTGTGTGTGTGTGTGTATGCATCACTGGAATGTTTACTGCTTCCACATTGTACATTCCCTATGGTAAACAGACTGTTCTGCATGATATGTTATTGATGTCATCCTGACATCATACAGGTGCGATGGATTACTGTTAATTTGTTGTGGCTATGTTCTGTAGGGTCCTGGGTATGAGACTTGTAAGTGTTGGTTATTGTGTTGCAAGACAGATCTGTTCAGCTGTCAAGGAGAGGATGATATAAATAATTACAAGAGGTGCTTATTTTGGTCCCCTTCACCCCCATTAACTGTGCCTTTGGTCATATATTTATTATCTGTGTTTATATATATATATATATATATATATATATATATATAGATATATATATATACATATATATATATATATATATATATATATATATATATATATATATATATATATATATATATATATATATATATATATATATATATATATATATATATATATATATATATATTGACAATAGAAGCATTCAATAAAATAGTAAATCTGTGTAGAAACTTTGGCTTTGGAGTCTTATTTATTATCAAGACTTCTTCAGAAAGACATGTTTCATAAGTGGATAACTTTCACTTATGAAACATGTCTTCTGAAAAGTCTTGATAATAAATATATATGTATATATATATATATATATATATATATATATATACACACACATATATATATATATATATATATATATATATATATATATATATATATATATATAGATATCCACATACATACATACATACATCTACATATATAAATACATGTCCCCTACTGTTGAATAACTGTGCTGGATGATATGTTTGAGAAAACATCAAATTTGTTTCCAGCTGAAATGGGTTAGTGGTAAATCACTTTGATTATACTGTGCGGGTTCCTGGGTTTAAGACTTGCAAGGGCTGCTTATTTTGTTGCTGGGCAAAACAGGGGTTGTTGGAGGCAGAGTGATTAAGGGACTTTAAAGCAGTTGTAAGCGGGTTTGTGCAGGTTTGCGCAGAGCTAAGTGATGCTTATGTGAGCTTAGTTTAGCTTAAGCCCTCTTATGGCTGCTTAAACCCACCATAATTTCAAATAAAGAAAAGAAAAAAGGGAGATAGGAAAGTGGTGAAATTGAGGCAAGCAGGGGGACAAACAAGAGGAGAAACAAGTAGGGATGTGCAGCTCGGGTGTAGGAAAGGACCATAGCTTTGCATTTCTTTGGCAGCAACAGCTACTTTCAATATGGGCAACTTAGAATTTGGAGCCTCACACCCTACAGGGAGTGTGTGTGCATCATACAATATGGATACTTGGTAGGGTTAGATTTTGTGATGGGTACATGTCTCTGGGAGAAATGCAGAGCTATGTATGGGACATGATTTTTATGTGGGACAGAAGCTTTTTTTTAAGGTGAGAATGGATGTTTAGGAAGGATTATTTAAGTGTGGTGAGGGATGTTTGGTAGGAGAGGTTACATTTGCAGACAGACAAGACAGACAAGACTGCAGACAGTGGCGGTGTATGACAAATGGGGGGGTAAACACCTTTACGGGGAAGGTGGTTGAGAATCCGAGGCTCATGAGCCCCCAAGATGGAAGTAGTGGCACTGATGTCTCCACCCAATGGCAGTCACCACTACTCCTTCACAGCCCCAAAGGTGGCTGTGCTGGTGGCTGGGCTGGAGGGGCCACCTTCCCCTCTAGCTGCTAGAGCCTGCCCTCCACCTGGTGCAGGTGGTCATCCAACTCCATCTGGAGGACACTGTGCACCATGCCACAGACCTCGTCCCAGGTGACAACATCCTCACCATACCCACTTGCACGGGGGATGAGCCACACCCCCTGCAGCGGTTCCACCCAAGGGTGGTGCAGTACCAGCAGATGAGGGAAGTCTGGGTTGGGTCCCAGATGTGCTGGGACCTGGTGCCTCGGCCAAGTGGGGTGGGAGGGGCAGATCTGCCGGGATCTGACTTCCCATATGTGCTATGGTGTGGAAATTAACAATGAATATTGATTAGTAATGCACAACACATTACAACATTATTCAAAATAGCATGCATGGTTATTCCCATTTACCCAAAACAGTGCAAATATAACAGTGCCATAGCAAACAGAACCCATGCATATATGAAATGGCATTCAGCGTTGCAACAGCATGCCAGTTAGTGGTATGTCAGGCAGGCAATACAAATGATTATTCAGTAGGGAATATTAGTATGCACACAGTTTAAACAATGATAAACAAAATGCAACAATGGTCCCAACAGTAATGGTTTGTTTAGGATCATACTCATGTTGGTTTCAGTGTGATGGTTGGATAAGTTGAGTGGTGGGGGAAGTGAACAGATTCAACTGACAACTGCTATCAAGTATAGTTGTCAGTACACTACTATTCACTACTCTACATTCTGACCACACGTACGCTCTACTTGGGTCATGGGACTGCTACAGCACACCAACAGCTCTAGATATCAACAGAGCAAGTGTACTCTTATTTTAGCTATATACATCATACCTGCTTCTATACCAATTTCTTTACCTGTGGGCCTGTGGAGATGAACTTTGTGCAGATTACATTGTTAATTCTACACATATTTCAGATTCACATATTAGTTGCAGGCCCTGGAGTGTGTGTTGTGCCTTTCACATACATCTACTGTGACATTCTCTGTGTGCAGGTTTCTAGGCAACTGAGGAAACTATCCGTGACAGCGTGACACTTAAGGGGCTCGTCTGGGCCAGACTGCAGAGTGTGGATGTCTAGCCTGCATGTATTTGTAGGACTGGGGCTGATCAACACAGCAATTGTACACCTTTCATAGTTACACACATCATACTAGTATTTCTATTCAGATTTCTTTACATGTGTGCCCTGCATGGAAATGTATGTGTTGCAGTACATTACTTTGTCTATTCAGATTGCAGTTTACAACTGTAGAACCAGACTGAGATGTTAGTGGCGGTCCCTGGATTTGAACCATGGTGTGTGTGCAAAATTGAAATACAGGCCTAGTCTTTATCAGACTGAGCTATTAGGGAGGTGCTATGGATGATTTGTGACATTTTTATCTAGTGCATATTTTTGTGCACAGTAGTTTTATTATGACATGTTGCATTATTTGTTTCCCATTTTCAGTAGAAATTATGCATACACAACAGACATTGATGTCACTGTTCGTGAAACATGTGCACATTAGCTGGATTGCACATTTGACTGTTTTACAACTACATAGTGCAATTTAGATTCCTGAGTACACAGTGTAGGTTTTAAGTATGCACTTGTTAGCCTTATACATTTTTCAGTACATTTACAGCTACATACAGCTGAAATTGAAAGGTTAACACAGGACAATGCTGGCAGATAAACAAGTAAAACACATTATGATGGAAATATGTACTGTTGCTTTTTTTCAGTTGTTTGACATGCCCATTATTAAGTATGCAGACAATCAGTGCTTAATCAGTTCACCTCAGTTAATACATTTTGCAGGACATACACATTTCTATTTTTCAGGTACAAGTGAGATGACACACACCAGTGTTTGGGATCAACTTTATTAGTTTTGACATACATATCTGTGTACAACTCAGAAATCCGCAATTACTATTCCTGCATGATCCGCACAGGGGAATGCTTTTCATTTCTAACTGTTACAGTAGCCCTGACATGGCACTTTCTTGGGAGTTTCACTCAGACTCACTCATACATATTCTAATATTCCTCTCCTGCATATTGTACTTTGTTTGCTACTGATATCTGTACTACACAGCAGCTGGGAATACTCCATTGTAATACTGGCAGCCTGACACAGGCATTTATTCCTGACTTTTACACCACAATTATATATACAGGTGGTACTGCCATTACTATAATTTTAATTTCTTACTGCTAATAGTAGGGGATATCCTGCACTCACTATACTGCCGATGCAGCCGGGCCAGTCACTGGGCAAGAGCCTCAACATTCTGGGACCTCTCCACAGCAGCTGTATAGGAAGACATCACACATTAATCACATCTGCACAGTCACAAGTTGAACTTTTTCCATACTTAGAGATACATAAGACTGCATACTTATAGACAGGTGGAACATCCTGGGCTTTGGCTTCTTGGATCCACTGGTCCAAGAGTGCACCCCTCCTCTGCTTCAGGTCATTATGGTGGTGACATACACGCTCACCAGTCCTGGGTATGTCAGTGGAACTGGTGAGATCACATACAAACTCGTCCCAGGCATCCACTTTGTACTGGGAGCCGTTGTACTGGCCCTGCAGCAGCCTGCCATCATGGTTTTTAACTAGGAGCCCAACCATGACCTGGACTCTTGGATGCCCCAACATTGTGCTCAGAAGTGAACACCTTCACCAACGCCAGACATTTTCGTCCTGCTGTGAGCAATCCCAAATGTTTATGGCTGCATTCCTTCCTGCATAGTTTAACTAGGGCAGTTTTCCTGCACCTTTTCTTGATTGGCCAGTTTTAATATGCTACACTATGCTTAGCTCCGTGCAAATCCACATAGCAATGCTTACACCAGCTAAGCAGAGCTGAAAGCAGGTAAGCAATGCTTACACCAGCAAAGCATTGTTTAAATCTATTTTTTCATTAGATTTATAAGTTTTTTTTACATTTATATTTTACATATTCCCACCCCTACTGTGCTATATGTGATCCATATGATTGACATCAATCATTCAAATTCCTTAAAAGTTTATTAAATACTTTGGCAGAGGGGGGATTCAAACCGAGAATGCTCTACATGCTATATAATGGCAGTACCACTATGCTACAGCAGCTTGAGGATGTTTTCTATAACAGTAGCATTTGTCTATCATTTTCAAGATTTCAGCCAGGCTAAGCATTGCGGCGCCCCATGCAAACAAGCTGCGCACTGCTTAAACTTCAGATTTATTTAATGAAAAAAAAAAACTTACATTTTTTTAATTTCTATTGTTTTCCTCTTGCCTTACTGCTTCCATGCATGTAGGGCAAAAGTGCATACATTAGGTGTTTGTGTTTTTTTTTTCTTTTTCAGTGTCCGCAGACACTGAAATGTTGGCTACTTACATTCCAGTGTCTGCGGACACTCGTTTACTATATAATATTAGAGCCAGGCTCTAATATTATATAAATTGACACTCATCTGTGTCGGAAAATGTAGTATTGTCCTTTCTGAGCGAAGGGGGTGTGTTACATATGCAGGCACTGCTGACATACACCCCCTGCACTTACTCCTGGTTCATGTCCATTTAGATTAGATAGCAGCACACCTTCATGTATATGCAAGACATTCTAAATGGACACAAACCACTCCATGCAATAATAGCCTTATTCTTTCATGGAGCTTCGTGAATCCTGGGGAATGTATTTCCATCAAATCACTATGACTTTTTTAATGAGTCATAAAAACTTGCAGACCTCCATAAAGTGGATGTTTAATATAATTAAATTTTTCTAGCTGCTTACCTGGAATTATAGATATCTAACTTTATGAGTTTCTCAGTTGCTCAAGTATGTTCATTTTTATTACAACAATTCCATGGTTACTCCTATATAGTACTATACATTAGTCACAAATACTGAAGATAAAAATATTCTCTGATTCATCTCTATGTCATTTTTGTGGATATTACTAACATGAATTCTACTATAAAATCAGTCTGAAATAGAAATTGCGTGCAGCATCCATAGTAACAAATGCCCCACATTCTCCATGCATGGAGCTTTTCAAACATGCCTAACTTTGCGTAAGCCACTTCCACATTGATGTGCCTCAAGGAAAAGAGGAATATACTTCCTTAATTCACAAATATTGCATTTTGCACTCAGCTACAGTTACAGAAATGTGTACTATATCCTTCATATAGTAATGCCATCATAAGTCAGGACTGTCTACAGTTTTTGCTTCTGTGTTATTGCCTAAAATGATGGCAAAGGACATTTTCATAAAGTTCAAGTCTCTTTTAACTATTCAACAATGTGTTAGAATGTGTTGCTCATTACATGTTTTACTTCATAGTCAAAAGTCAGAAAATTTACCTAGCTGGATGTGAATTGCTGAGTAATCCATTTTTTTACTTCAGGAACTTTAAACCAGAAATTCGAGCTTGAACCAAATATTTTTTGGACATTATTCCATATCATCTCAGGTGGAAAATGCACTGGTTGGATTTTGAAAAGTGTTTAATCAATTGTTGGATTGCTTCTGTCAGTTTACGACAAATTCTAACTACATGAAGCAGTTGCTTTATATTTTTATTGCTATGTAATTTTTGTCTCCTGTTTATTTGTTACATCTATTACATCTATTACATCTATTACAGCATTTGTATATTGGATAGCTGATTAGATTTCCTAACTAGTAAGATATTTCTGAAGTTAATCATACCATAATGAAAGCATGCAATTATGTAATAACTATAAGAAGGGAGACTTAAATGAAATTCAGAGAAAAAAAAAAAACATCCACTTTACTATTGTTAATATGGTGTCGTTGTTTTGGAAGACAGATTAACAATTTTAATTGTAGGATGTCTGGTTGCATTCTTTGGTCTTACAGAATCATTTTTTGTATGCCTTGTTGATCCAGTGGTCACTTTCTACTGTCACCTGTGCTTTTGTTTTTCCGAAACTGATCTCATTAAATTTGCATTTTGTAGATCATGCCAGTTTAATCATAGGCTGACTTGTAATTATAAGTAGGCAGATGATGACGCTGTCTTTAATCCAATGTTTGTGATTGTACTGCAGATGCAACATAAAATTTGCTGGTGGAAAACCGATATACACAGATATGAACTGGAATCCGCTGTTAATTTATCCCACCCCCACACCAAGAATATGCAGCTTAATTTATTTCTCTACCTTTAGCAAATGTTTTAATTAGGTAAGCTCTTTAGTAGTCATGACATTGTTGACCTCTGCAGTGTTACATTCATTCCTGCTAAAAATTGTTGACAGGGTAATAAAGAAGGTGACTGCTCCACAAATCCTTGGTACACATTTTATATACAAAATACTGGATCAATGTGACATATTTATTTTTCTATTAACCAGAGTCGAAATTTCAAATGACATAACATTTTTACAGAAGAATGACTTAAAGCAAACATTTTGGCATTTTTTTGTTCTGAAAGCCACATGACTGTATACTTAAGAAAAGTAAAGAACTATACAATAGTGAATTCATACAGTCGCCTCCAACATTCATAAATCACAGTACCACCATAACAAAATCATGTTGTAGATGCTATGCTTTTTAAAACTAGAGTGAATTCTTACATTAAAAGCATTGGAGAGTAATGGGAAAATATGAGTTAGATCCAACATAAACCCTTCTGAGAGACAAGATAATGACATGTAGATTGCCTAGTGGAATACTTAGTAAATTGAGAACATGCATGGCCTGCGCATAATGTACTGCATAGCTGCAGAGTGCAAATCAGCCAAATTTCTTTTTGAGACCAAGAGAAGCTGTCAAAGATAAAGCTCTGAATCTGTTCTTGAATAAAACAAAGCAACCATAATTTAAGATAAAACATCTTGTACTGTATTAAGCATTTATTTTTCTGTACCAAATTATATTTGTGGGATGATAGAATTTATAAACTCAAGTGCTATGGAATAACTTGTTACCACTCCCATAAGAGGGGAAAACATACTGGACCTGATCATCACCAACATGGGGACTCTATGCTTCAGACCAGAAGGGTATCCCTCACTGGTAAGATCAGACCATAAACTAATCTCACTGGATATTCACATCCCGACTCCACCCCCTGCCTGAAGACCACAGTGAAAGACTTCTCTAAAGCAAATTTCACACTCCTCAAAACCGAGGTGGAATACTTCAAAGCCCCTGGGCCTGTGGAAAATATGGCCCAGACTGCAGAATCCTTTATAAACGCATTCTATGAACACCTTCAGGAATGCATGGATCATGCTATCCAAAATAAAACCAAGACCCAATCCTCAAAAGGCAGATGTCCTGTCTGGTGGACCCCAGCCATAAACAAACTATACAATAGAAGGAGGAAGCTACTACATGATAGAGCAAAATCCCTAAAAGGGAAGGCATCTCTGATCAGTATTAGCAAAAAATTACGGGCACTCATAAAATTGTCTAAGGCCAGCTTCGGGAGAAAAATTGCACAGGACACTAAGGATAATCACAAGGCTTTCTTTAGTTATGTTAGGAACCTGGGTGGGAATTACCAGATATGCTCAGAATTAGTCCAAAATGACAAAAAATACACCGAACCCGCAGACATTGCCAACATCCTAGCTGACAGGTTCAGCACAAACCCCCCCCCCACCAAAAGGGCAAATATTTATCCCAGCAGAGTGCTGCCCCCCTGACATCTCAGATGATCAGGTAAGAGCTGTCCTCTCCAAAGTAAAAAACACAGCATCAATGGGACCAGACAGTGTCCTGGGCTGCGTCCTACATGAACTCCAAGAAGAGCTAAACCCAAACATAAAACTACTGTTCAATCTCAGCCTTACTACAGGATATGTACCCAAAGAGTGGCGTACAGCAACAGTGGTCCCTCTCCACAAAGGTGGTGCCTCAAGTGATCTTGGAAACTATCGCCCCATAAGCCTGACTAGCTTGGTCTGCAAAGCTATGGAAAGGATCATCATGGACCTCATAAATAAAGATATTGGGGACCTACAGACACTGGATCCTACCCAGTTAGGCTTTGTTAAGGGCAGATTCTGCCTCTTAAACCTGGATGATTTCTTTGAAACAGTCACCAAGGCCATTGACAAGGGGAAGGTAGTCCATACAGCCTACCTGGACCTTGCAAAAGCCTTCGATACAATACCCCACTCGGGCATTATAGATAAGCTCACCAGCTTAAATATAAACCCCTATGTCACTAGATGGGTTGCAAACTGGCTCAAGGACAGA
The DNA here is from genome assembly GCF_019279795.1 of Protopterus annectens. Taxonomy (NCBI): domain Eukaryota; kingdom Metazoa; phylum Chordata; order Ceratodontiformes; family Protopteridae; genus Protopterus; species Protopterus annectens. Next base: position 1,636,146,061 of record NC_056739.1, on the reverse strand, counting down.
ACCCACATGGTTAGAATTGCTGGAGCCATGTCAGACTCCAAACCAGTTACAAGTGGCATCCCACAAGGCTCAGACCTGGAACCTCTCTTGTTCGGTATATATTTCTGGGAGGTACAGGCCAACACGGAAGGACTGTGGCTGACTAAGTTCGCAGATGACTGCAAACTGGGCGCCATAATCGACTCTCCAGCTGACACAAGCATCATCCAAAAGGGCCTCATAGAAACAGACAACTGGTGCCAGAGCCATGGCCTCAAGCTAAACGCCAAAAAGTGTATAGTCATCCCCTTTGGCAAAAACAAAGTGCCCACAAATTACCACATAGGTGGTAATCCATTAAGTACAGAAGAAGTAATTAGGGACCTGGGGACCCAAGTTGATAGCAATCTCTCATTTGACAACCATGTGGCCAAAGTGGTTAGAAAAACATTTTATATAGCCAACCTAATCATGAAGGGATTCACATCTAGATCAAGGGAGGTCACCGTGCCGCTTTACCCATCCCTCATCAGGCCCATAATTGAGTACAATGCCTCTTTTGGGATGTACCTTACCAGACACCTGCAGCAACTGGAAAGACCCCAAAGGTACCTCACCAAGAGGATCATAGGGCTGAAACAGATGCCATATGCTGCCCAGTTAAAGAAACTCCAGCTCTACTCAGTGGCATACCGACTGCTCAGAGGCGATCTGTGCCTGACATATAAAGCCATGTCCAACCCGGAATTAATGGACATGCTGCACCTCAGAAAATCCAAATCCCATCGAGCTACAGCTCGAGACTTGAACCTCAGCACTGAAATAAATAGGACATGCTGGAGGGACAGATTCATAACCCAGAGGCTCCCTTCACTCTGGAATAAAATCCCAGTCCAGGTTAGGCAGAGTCCCTCATTGACTCTCTTCAAGAGGAATCTTGATGAGTGGATGGGAGATTGTAGGGTTACCCCGGGTATCACTTCTGTGTCACTGTTAGACAGAGACACAGTATACTAACCTCAAAAAAGGGCATAGCAAAATTAATTTAAAATGGGTGGCGAAAGCCAAACACACTCTGGCTAGGCTTATAAATGCCCTAGGGCAGATAGCCTAGTATGAACCTATGAACCTATGAACCTATGATAGATGATTATTTGCCTTATTTTGAAGAGCAATGAAGCAATTCTAAAAATTAACTTGGAGCTGTCTAGACTAGTTTCTATAACTAGTTATGGATGAAGTAGATTAAAGACTTTTTGGATGTCAACCTTTTTTTCTAGGTTGTGACCAAATTTTCATCATCCTGATAAAGGCATCGGTGTGTTGTATAAAAGTTATCCCTTGCATAGTTCAGAGTACAGTTGGGTGAACTAACAAAGTCTCCCCAGACAGGTGCATTATTAGTGTTAGGAAAACAATGGTTCTTCCTCTGTAAAGAACAACTCATTTTTTCTGCTGCAGCTTTTAGTGACATCATTATGTTTATTTATTTTTTCTCAGTAAATGAGTATCTGTACTGATAAGGTCAGCAATTATTTTAGAAATAAACGTAGATGGAAATATCTCCAACTGTCATTTTTTATCTAGCACAACTCTAAATGTGTACACAAGCCCTTGAGATATGAAAAAGTTACCACAGCATAGTTTGTAAAGCAGCCTAGCCTCCAATAATATACATATTTGTTGGTATGTGTTTCATCTCTTTTAGTTTTCTCAGTATCACTTCCTTTACCACTCTTGATATTTTAGACTAAGATCCACTAATACTTTTATTTTGTTTTGTGACCGTGGTGAAGTGGAGTTTTATGTTACAAATAATGGTTTCTCAACACTAGGCCATACAATTTTATGCACATTTTCTTTCTTGACTATCGCTTTGGCTTGTCTTCTTTAATCATATGCAAAAGTCATTGAGACTCAATAAAAGCAGTATAGTTGGATTTGTTACATACTCCAGATACTGCATTAGAGTTGTCTCTCTTCTTTTTCATGTTAATCTCTTGTTCCTTCACCATATTTTGGTGGTTTGCTCAATATTCAGTCTTCTGTCATGCACTTATAACCTGAGACACTTCATGACCTAATCCTTCTATACTGGATTTTTAAATGCCCAGTTGTGATATTATCTAATCACATTCTACTTTTTTCATTTGTTTCCTTCATTCATGTTTATTCTCTTTTAGTTTAGAAATGGTTACCCTTTTGATTGGTTAGCTATGTACATTCTTAACTTCTTTTATGATGCTATTCCATGAATATCTTACATTTTTTTCCTTGCTTAGCAATGTCTGCTAACACTGACAGACTGTGGAGCCCAACCATTTGTTAAAAATCCTGGATCATTTAAAAGATTAGTGATGTTGTCAAAGGTTTATGATTTTCTAATATAAGTATCAAGAGTCAAAAAGCTAAAATTACAGAAAGTGACAGTTGATTATCAGTGTAGATATTGCATTTATTGTTTATCTGATGTATTTTAATTCAAAGAATTTAGAGTCACAGTCTTGAGATAATTTCAGAGTATCACAAATGGTGCTGCGGTAGCGTTGTCGCCTCACAGTAAGACGCTGTCCAGTTCAATTCTCAAATAGAGCATCTTCTGCGTGGAGACATGCATGAATAGGTGTACCTTTATTGAAGGTTGTGTGTCAGGGCTGGTAACTCGGCACGTAAAAATCAACTACCAATCATTAGCAGACCGGAGTTCTGCTGTGTCGACCCCTAACCGGGAAAAGCCGAAAGACACAACAACAAACAATATGCTTTAAATTTTTGAATCATTTCTCTGACATCAGTTATTGAAAATAGAACTATGTTTCTTTTTTAATATACATATTCCCTTTGTTGTACAAAGGGGAATGCAGTTTACAGTCTAAAACTAAATTTTAAAGAAATGTTATTTTATAAACTATAAAAAATAGTGATGTTTTAATTGTTGCACATGATGACATGCTATTGTAACAGAACCATTTGGTAATTCACCCTGGTGATTATAATCATCAGAAAATAAAGTTCTTAATTTATGTGAAACCTGATGTGCTAGTTTACAAGCCACACAAAATAGCATGATTATATGAGCTACAATAAACCAAACTGACATGCTGCAAAATGGAACAAAAAATATAAAATATATATTTAATTTAATTAATCTGTATAAGCAAGTACTTTGTGGCTGTTCTACAAATGATGAAGCGAAATTCCTTGAGTGTCAGCTACCCAAAGTAATGTAAAATAATGACAAAGTACACAACCTTAACTTCTTATTTCCACAGGAAATTATTGCCAGTGCAATATTTAAGTGGGCATCAACAATTATTCACTTCGTTTAGGAGATTTCTCCCTGTCTCATATCAGTATGCCCATGGAGATTGTATATATAAGTTTGGTGGGATGGGCAGCTTGCACCCCTGAAAAAAAAAAAAAAACAGTCAATTTATTTTTTTTTATCCATCTCTGTTTCTGGCACTATTTTTCACCATTTCTGATTCTTGGGATTATGTAAATTGACATTCCATAATAGAACTGTAGTTTGGACTAGTGAGACACAAAGTACTTTGTCAAGATAAAATAAATTAAAGCAAAACAGGTTAAGCACTGATTCAAGCAATAATAAAAGGCTCAGTCAAGCTCATTTGTTAAAAAATATACACAAGACTACTCCTCCTCATGATGGAGAGGGATAAATATCTAAATACATCCCTGATGACCTATTTTTGGCTAATAAACACAGGAGCTGTTAATAAAAGTGTGGGATGATGGATAAGTGGCACATGGTTCACACAAACAGGGAAAGGTGGGAGATAACTACTATTGCTAACATCCATTGGGAGCTCTGGATGGTAGAACCAGTGAAGTGTAGGTAAGGGGAGATATGCTGCTGCAGTGTAATCAGGTAGGTCAAGGCAGTCCTGTGGGGAAGCTTACATGCTCTTTCTCCACAGATTGGCAGCACTAATGTCCTTCAGAACTGAAGGAAGTGAAGAATTTCTGGGGCATGGAGGAGACCCAGTTTTCTGCCTGGATGACAGCTCTAATATAAATAAATGGTCACGTGATCAAATGACAGCAATCAGTAGTTTGGCAAGATCAGCTATCCCCTCATTTCCCTGTTAACCTCGGGGTCCCACAGGACTCCATCCTCAGCCAGCTAAAATTTTCCCTCTTCCTCGATAACTTTCATTCCTTCGCCAAACATGCCACACTCATACAATATGCAGATGACTCCACTCTCATCTGCTCTGCCTCCACTTTACCAGAATTCCAAAATATCACACAAGAGTCATTCACATCTGTAGCAAGCTGACTTTCCAATGTCCAACTTCTGCTCAACCCAAACAAGACCAAACTCCTTATCTTTCAACCCTCCAAATCTACACAGACTTCTGCCATCTTCAACATTCATGCCAAGAACAACACCTTCATCTCCCCATCTGACCATGCCAAACTACTATGTGTGGAAATTGAGAACAATCTCAAATTTGACCTCCACATATCTCTTACCATAAAAAAAGTTCATAAAAAACTCAGAGCACTTTACAGGCACAAACCATACCTAACGAGGACAGTCAGGACTGCTATTGCCTACTCACAGCTAATCTCCACCCTACTCTATGCCTCTCCCATACTTATAAACTTTAGACAGTCTCAACTAAACAGGCTAGAATCCTGCTATAATAAAATTGCAAAGTTTGCAACAGGCACAACCTACCGTAGCCATCACTGCAGCTCAATTAAGGAACTTGATTGGCTTGAACTCACTCAACTTCTTCACCTGAATCAACTATCATTTGTCCACAAACTAATAAACCACCCCATAAGATCTCATCACTTCAAAACCTACTCCATCTCTACTCTTCTTCTAGGCCCCTAAGATCTAACAGCAAATATCTACTCATTACCACCAAACCCAAAAACTCAGCAGGAGAAACCCTATTCTCCTGTGCTATTTCTAAACTATGGATCAACCTCCCCCCCTCGATAACCAAATTACCATCTAGCAGTCTATTCAAAACCACCCTCAAATCTTACCTAGAAATGCATTGGCTCTCCCCTTGTTCCAACCCTGGCTAACTACATGCCCAGCCACTTAGTACAGTGTTATTCCTTATATCTTATTATAAGCTTAATCCTTAGGTATCACTTAATTTGTCTGCTCAGTTTTTCAACACTGTCTTGTACTCTACCTTTGATGTTGCTGTTCTTGCTATGATTCCAATGTACTCTGCAATGCTGTTTACTGTAAAATCATCTACTATTCTACATTTTCTTTTGCATGGTTTATTATTGTACTCCTGGAGCTTTTCTTCTCGTGCCTACGATGAAAAAGGACCTATGTCCAGTTGGAATTTCCCAGTAAATAAATGTAAATGAATAAATAATAAATAAACAGGGGTTAATGGTCCTATAACAAGGAAAATAACCATAGATCCTGTAGAGGTATTATAAATATTTAAAAAATGTACGTAGACCTGTATAAAGCAGAGAAATGTGGAAATCAAGAAAAAGCAGAAATAAAAATGCTTATGGAAGAATTAAGTATGCCAAGGTTGGAGGTAACTGAGGCTCAATTACTAAGAGTTAGGATAGGAGGAGATGGGTTAAAAATAGTGATGTATGACCAATCTACATGAAAGTCTCCAAAAAGTTATGGTATTCCTGTGGAAGATTGGAAGCTAAGAGTGAAGAAAGTGATAAACTTCTGGAAGGATTTGACTAACAGCATTTTAAAAGAAGAAGCACCAACATCCTGGAAGAAAGCTGTGGTGGTTATAATAGCTAAAACAGTAAAGATCCAGCAGATCCAGCTTCCTATAGTTGCATTTCAATTCTAACCCATGATTACAATGTGTTTATGTCTATAACGGCTAAAGAAATGGCAAAGGTGATGCTAAAATAGAGAGCTATGCAGCAATGTAGTTTTGTGGAAAGGAGGCGAACATCTGACAACATTAATAGAGCAACATTGATCCAGAGAGCAGCTGAATGTAAGAAAATACCACTGTTGTTGGTAGGTCTTGATGCAGAAAAATAAGTAGGGAGTTCATGAGTAGGGCAGTGGATGCATTTGCATTCCCTGACAAAATGATAAGGTTAATTAGGAGGATATATGAGAGATCAGAGATGAAAATTAAACTGGGAGGATTCCCCTCTGATAAGTTCTGTTTGAACAGAGAAATTAGGCAGGACTGTCCTCTTTCCCCTTTTATCTGCATTATATTTAGAACCAGAGGCAATGAAAATAAGGGACCGAGAAATTCAAGGATATAATTTGTATGGCAATCAAGAAAACCTGGCTTTATTTGCAGATGATAGTATTTTGTACCTGATAAAACCAGAAAAGTGCAGGTCAGTGTTGTGGTGCATTCTAAGACAGTTTCCAAGTCTTTTTTGGGAAACAAAATTAATGAAAATAAAATAAAGGCAATAGCTATAAACTATCTACCCACAAATGAACTGGTTAAGCAGTACCCGTATTTATGGGGAAATGAAAAAATGAAGTACTTAGGAGTATGGGTTCAAAATGATTCTGTTGGGGCAGCTAAGAATTTGAGGGAAGAGACTAAACAAAAGATAATACAAAAACTGAGAAATTGGAAGCTCTGTTTTATGGATACAGATAACAAGATACAAGAAGTGAAAATGTTTTTAATCTCTTTAGTTTTATACACAGGTCAGTCATATTTTTATCACCTGGAGGAGAGGGTGTAGATAGCAGTTAATACAGATGTTATTGGGGGGGGAGTGGGCAAGAGTCAAGTGGGATAAGTTGATTCTTCCAACAGAACAAGGTGGTTTGGGATTAGCTGATTTCATTGGGTATTTCAGAGCTACACATTTAAGGCTCCTATTCATGGCAGAAGCTGATGGCTATAATTCAGAGTGTAAATGGATGATGATGAAATGGGTGTGGGGGGATCAAGAAATAAGGAGAGACTGAGATTTTGGTTGAAGATCCTATACAGAATGTTGTACTCATGAAGTAGCAGAAAGCATCTTAAGAACCAAGCCAACACAGGAATGGAGAAATGAGATTCTGCTGTTAGAGATGATTGCAATAAAAAGGTACAGAGAAAAGGCAAGAAAGACCAAAGTATTGGAAATAAATAATTAGAGAGAAAAAAGTAATAGAAAGGGAATAGACCAAGAATTAATTTGGACTGCAGGCTAGAGATGCCTTTCTCTATCAAGGATTGTTATCAGAGTACAGGCAAAGAGAGTAAAAGACCAGAACTGGTAATGTTTTCAGTAGAATCTAGAACAGGAGCTGTTACTGAAAAAGGGATAATTTGTAGGACATATAAAATATTGCGTGATAACTATAGGAATCAATCAGAGGAGATTAGAAAGGATTGGAAAGAGAGATTGGATAAGCAATTCACAAAGAAACAATGGGAAGATATATCTATATGCACACATATATATCTATATCTATATCTATATATATATATATATATATATATATATATATATGTGTGTGTGTGTGTGTGTGTGTGTGTGTGTGTGTGTGTGTGTGTGTGTGTGTGTGTATGTATGGCTCCCAAATATGCAACAAAGTCTAGAGGATTTAAGATCTTTGCATGGAAGTGCTGCATAAGTATTTTTTATACTCCAAGCAGACTCTAAAGAATTTTTCCTCAGGTAGATTGCAAATGCTGAAGGTGTGATGGGGAAGAAAGGGTAATTGGGAACATATTTTTGGAAGTGCAATGAGTTGACTTAAATTCCCTGAAAACTACTCTGTCAGAAATACTGGGTGAGCAAACTGGTGTAATTATGGAAATTATTTTTGAGCTGTGATACAGAATAAGAATTATCTAGATATAATAAATCTGTGCTGTCTTTAATTCTGGTGGCCACCAAAAAAAAAAAAAACAATTGCTAGAAAATGGAAATCAAAGTCTAAACCAACAGTACTAGAATGAGTGAATATAGTAATGGAGATAAAAGAACTGGAAGTAGGATCTTTAGAAAATGATAGGAACAAATTATACAGAAAAATGGAATTGTGGGAACAATACACAGAAAATAATGTTTTGGAGGAGGAATTACGTTTAAGGGAAGGCAGGAATTGAATGAGCTATGTAATGTTTAATTGGCAATGACTGTATAGAAGATAATATGTGATGTATAATGTTTGCAACTGAAAATATGTCACTATGGTTTGTTTTCATTTATATAAATGTATGATTGCCTATGTCCTTTGAAAGTTTCAGTAGTATTGAAATATTATTGTATGTCTTTAACTGACACATAGAATGCGATCACCACTATCAGGTAGGTATATTTGTATGTATATATATATATATATATATATATATATATATATATATATATATATATATATATATATATATATATATATATATATATATATATATATATATATATATATATATATATTTATATATATATATATATGATGTCCAAAATATTTGGCATGTAATACCATAATACCATTCTACTCTCTGAGTATGCAACTATGCAACTCAACCTAGTAACAGGAATGGCTCATTGATAATTCAATAAAGATGTTTCTTGTTTAAAAATAGAGGCTCATGGTAGTCAGGCAGAATGGTTGTGAAAAAGAAAAAGTAAAAAAGAGCATAGATCTAACTTTCCTAGGTTTAATTAAAGAAAATATATTATTACACTTGAGTTAACATATACACTAAAAGCATATTCCCAGTTGTTTTGTTTTTATATATTTTATATATATATATATATATATATATATATATATATATATATATATATATGTGTGTGTGTGTGTGTGTGTGTGTGTGTGTGTGTGTGTGTGTGTGTGTGTGTGTGTGTGTGTGTGTGTGTGTATGTATTGACAAACACACACACACACACACACACACACACACACACACACACACACACACACACACACACACATATCACACATATATATATATATAAATATTTATATATATATATATATATATATATATATATATATATATATATATATATACACACACACATATAAAATGATTACCCTATTATTAAACGTATTGCCCAAATTCATATCCAATAGCAGTTTTCATGCATGTATCCATTTTCTTATAGTCTGCTTTATTCTGCATGTGGTTGCTGTGACACCAAAGCTTCAGAGCTTATAATAGCAAGCAAAATGTGCAATGTGCAGAAACACATACTAAACAGGATGTCATTCTGCTGTAGAATGCATACTCTAACCTGTTCACACCTACAGGCAACATTGACAATGCCAATTCACCCATTGCAAGTCTTTGGGCAGTTAGCAAAAAACAAAACACCAAGGACATGCAATTATAACAGCTAAAGGTGGTTCTGCTGCCATCATTCTATCTAATTTGCAGGAAAGCCACCTGGCATACAACAGTAAATGCTGCTGAGTTGCTACACCAAGGAACTTTTGAATGAATCATGGCTTAGGGTAAGCTCCCATTACTAAGGCAGTGCACGGTGTGGAAAAATTACAGTTACTCTGCCATTTGCATCCTAACTCACCAACAAAGAAGACAAGTCTTTTCCAAGGAGAGGCAAAGACAAAACAGAGTTTTTGAAATATGAACAAGTTAATACAGAAGAATAAATTTCAGGTCCAAGGCCTTGGGTTTTCACCATAGTAATGCTAGTTAAACATATGAATTCTGTTGAAGTATATCTGTGTAGTTGTGAGATAAACAACCATTGCTTCTGCAAGAAAAAGATATATAGACTCAGACACAGTATTTTCTTGGCTATGAAAGTCATTACAGTATTCAATGAGCCTGACTTAAGAGTTGGAAACCATGACCTTGGGCTGTAAACATGAAGAACAGTGGTAGCGGCTTGATGATGTGGGTAGAGTGGTGAAGATTACTTAATGATGTAGATAGTGGAAATTAATGAAGCTGAGTTTACGATTCTTTGTAAAAAGTAATGCAATTTGTTATATACAAGTACACATAAGGTATGTTCTCATAAACAGCAGAGTCATGTGGTTTAATTAAATGCACAGCAAATACTTTTGGCTCAGTCTTATACTACTGGGAAACAGTTTCTGTTGGTATCTGTCTCTAGATTCTTCTTACAAAAATAATTGCCAGTTGCTTTTCCAAGATCTTTCTTCACTAAACTTAATTATCTGTCCCATAATCACTGCTCTGGACTTCCAGTCTCTTTCCATAAAGGGAAAATGTATAACAGAATTGTCTGGCTAAGCTGCAGCATAGCTGGTGTGGGTTTCTGGTCTCTGACCATTATTCTTTGGAAGGCTACTGAGTAACCATGTAGCTCAAAAATGCAATTGATACACAGCAGTAACACATCTGGTACTGAAAAGAGTGTCTTTTCTTTAACCTCAGTGGAGACAGTTATTTGCCAGGCAACTTGGCAGGCCTAATGTAATTAAGAGTTATGTGTTCCCTCACCAGCCCGAAGCATTGGGTAACTGTCAAATTCTGTTTCATTGTGTTTCGGGACTATCACTATGAGGCTGTCGCATTCACTTTTAAACCCCTGGATTATCTAAACCTCAAGAATATTTTTACTTTTTCTTGAATTTCATTTCTTCATGAAGCCGATATTTGTTAGGGTTTTAAGCTGACTTTCTCTGATGGACTACTCCAAGTATGGTAATTTACCAGTACTGAAAATATTGCCATGTTACTTAAAGTAAATTATTTTAGTGTTTGTTTTGATGGCTTGAGCAAAGTATTGTCTATCTGGACTGGATGAATAAAGGTCCGTTTTATCTCTCTTCACTAGCTTCACTAACCTCTACTGTTAAACTACTACATCTTGCATTGCCTTCTATGGTGTCAAAACATCAATATGGTAAATCTGTTCTGGTCTTCTTGTGCCAGTCTGTCTAATTCAGTAGCTTATCTCATTTATTTTCTCTGCTATTTTAGATGGTTCTTGCCATTTAGCCACAAACCTGTTTTCTACTTTAGGAACGTAAACCAGCACCTTGTCTCCAGCTTTAAATCCCTTAGTCCTTGTATATTTATTATATATACACACTGTTGGGTACTTGGAGAAACGAGCTTCTTCTGTTAGAGATGATTGCAATAAAGGGTTCAGAGAAAAGGCAAGAAAGATCAAAGTATTGGGAACAAATAATTACAGAGAAAAAGGTAATAGAATGGGAAGAGGCCAATAATTCATTTGGATTGCAGGCTAGAGATGCCTTTCTCTATCAAGGATTATTATAAGAGTAAAGGCAAAGAGAGTGAAAGACCAGAACTGGTAATGTTTTTAGTAGAATCTAGAACAGGGGCTGTTGTTAAAAAAGGGATAATTAGTAGGACATATAAAATGTTGCGTGATAACTATAGGTATCAATGAGAGGAGGTTAGAAAGTATTGGGAAGAGAGATTGCATAAGCAATTAACAAAGAAACAATGTGAGGATATTCCTATCTATTTATATATATATATATATATATATATATATATATATATATATATATATATATATATATATATATATATATATGTGTGTGTGTGTGTGTGTGTGTGTGTGTGTGTGTGTGTGTGTGTGTCTATGTATGGTTCCCAAATATGCAACAAAGTCTAGAAGATTTAAGATATTTGCATGGAAGTGCTGCATAAGTATTTTTATACCCCAAGCAGACTTGGAAGAAATTTTTCTTAGGTAGATTGCAAATGCTGGCGGTGTGATGGGGAAGAAAGGGGTAATTGGGAGCATATTGTTTGAAGTATAACAAGTTGACTTAAATTCCGTGCAAACAACTCTATCAGAAATACTGGGTGTGCAACCTGGTGTTATTACAGAAATTATTTTTTGTGCTGTGATACAGAATCAGAATTATCTAGATATAATAAACCTGTGCTAGCTTTAATTCTGGTGGTCACCAAAAAAACAATTACTAGAAAACGGAAATCAATGCCTAACCTACAGTACTAGAAATAGTGGATATAGTAAAGGGGATAAAAGAACTGGAAGTAGGATCTTTAGAAAATGATAATAACAAATTATACAGAAAAAAATGGAATTGCAGGATCAATACATACAGAATAATGTTTTGGAGGAGGAATGAGGTTCAAAGGGAGGCAGGAATTGAATGGACTATGTAAAGTTTAATTGGCAATGACTGTATAGAAATTAGTATGTGATGTATAATGTTTCTTACTGAAAATATGGCAGTATGGTTTGTTTTCATTTATATAAATGTTTGATTGCCTATGTCCTTGCTATCTGCCCTAGGGCATTTACAAACCTAGCCTGAGTGTGTTTGGCTTTTGCCACCCTTTTAAATGAGTTTACTGTGCTCTTTTTAGGTTAGTTTACTGTGCCTCTGTCTAGTAGTGACACAGAAGTGATCAACGGGGTAAACCTACAATCTCCCATCCACTCGTCAAGATTCCTCTTGAAGAGAGTCAGTGAGGGGCTCTGCCTGACATGGACTGGGAGTCTATTCCAGAGAGCTGGGAGCCTCTGGGTTATAAATCTCTCTCTCCAGCATGCCCTATTAATTTCTGTGTTGAGGTTCAAGTCCCTCGAGCACGTAGCTCTAAGGGATTTGGATTTTTTGAGGTGGAGCATGTCCATTAATTCTGGGTTGGACATGGCTTTATACGTCAGGCACAGATCGCCTCTAAGTGGGCAGTATGCAACTGAGTAGAGCTGGAGTTTCTTTAATCGAGCAGCATAGGTCATCTGTTTGAGTCCCTTGATCCACTTGGTGAGGTATTTTTGGGGTCTTTTCAGTTGCTGCAGTTGTCGGGTAAGGTACATCCCAAATGGGGCATTTTGTTCAATTATGGGCCAGATGAGTGATGAGTAAAGGGGCACAATGACCTCCCTTGATCTAGATGTGAATCCTTTCATGACAAGGTGGGCTATATAGAAGGTCTTTCTAACCACTTTGGCAATGTGGTTGTCAAAGGAGAGATTACTATCAACTTGGGTCCCCAGGTACCTTATCACTTCCTCCGTACTTAATGGATTACCGCCTATGTGGTAATTTATGGGCACTTTGTTTTTCATAAAGGGGATGACTATACACTTTTTGGCGTTTAGCTTTAGGCCATGGCTTTGGCACCAGTTATCCATCTCTGTGAGACCCTTTTGGAGGATGCTTGTGTCAGCTAGAGAGTTGGTTATGGCACCCAGTTTGCAGTCAACTGCGAACTTGGTCAGCCATAGTCCTCCCGTGTTAGCCTGTACCTCAGAAAAATATATACCGAACAAGAGAGGTCCCAGGACTGAGCCTTGTGCGACACCACTTGTAATTGGTTTAGAGTCTGACAAAGCTCCCGCAATTCTGACCATGTGGGTTCTATCCTTGAGCCAGTTTGCAACCCATCTTATGACATAGGGGTTGATATCTAAGCTGGAGAGCTTATATATGATTCCAGAGTGGGGTATTGTGTCAAATGCTTTTGCAAGGTCCAGGTAGGCTGTGTGGACTACCTTCCCTTCATCTATGGCCTTGGTGACTGTTTCAAAAAATCAACCAGGTTAAAAAGGCAGGATCTGCCCTTAACAAGGCCAAATTGGGTAGGATCCAGCGTCTGTAGGTCCCCAATGTCATTGTTTATGAGTTACATGGTGATCCGTTCCATAGCTTTGCAGACCAGGCTAGTCAGGCTTATGGGGTGATATATATGTGTGTGTGTGTGTGTGTGTGTGTGTGTGTGTGTGTGTGTGTGTGTGTGTGTGTGTGTGTGTGTGTGCAAAAAAATATATATATATATATATATCTATATATATATATATATATATATATATATATATATATATATGTATGTGTGTGTGTGTGTATGCTCAGAGGTTCATAGGTTCATAGGTTGGTACAAGGCTATCGGCCCTAAGGCCTATGCAAGCCTAGCCATAACAATTCCCTGGAAATTTTTTCCGACAATATTTACTTCTCTGGGCCCCTGTCTAGCAGGGCAACTGACATGATCCCCAGGGTAAATTTCCTATCTCCCATCCAGTCAGCAATGTTCCTTTTGAACAGGGCCAATGAGGCACTCTGCTTGACATGTATGGGCATGTATGTATATACATATATGTATATATATATATATATATATATATATATATATATATATGGATTCACTTCAATTCACTGAACTTTCAATTCACTGACTTTCATTTCACTGACACCATTTCACTGAAATTCATTTCACTGAAACTTCATTTCACTGAAAGTTCATTTCACTGACAAGTATTATTACAAAGTAAATGGAATATGCCCCCTTCCCCACTGTAGTGCGACCCTGGAGTTAGAATATATAGTTAGGGGGGTGTGGGGGGCACAGCCCCCCACTTACTTTTCTTTTACTAAGCAATATTATATCAAAACGTAAGAATATCATATGAAATGAAGTGGGGGGCTGCCCCACACCCCCCAATGTGGGGGGCTCTGCCCCACACCCCCCTAACTATATATTCTAACTCCAGGGTCGCACTACAGTGGGGAAGGGGGCATATTCCATTTACTTTGTAATAATACTTGTCAGTGAAATGAACTTTCAGTGAAATGAAGTTTCAGTGAAATGAATTTCAGTGAAATGGTGTCAGTGAAATGAAAGTCAGTGAATTGAAAGTTCAGTGAATTGAAGTGAACCATTTTATATATATATATATATATATATATATATATATATATATATATATATATATATATATATATATATATATATATATATATATATATATATATAGATATATATATATATATATATATATATATATATATATATATATATATATATATATATATATACATACGTATGTATGATGTTCAAAATATTTGGCATGTAATACCATAATACCGTTCTACTCTCTGATTAAAGAGATCCGTGCTGTGCAATGCAATCTAGTAACCGGAGTGGCTCATTTTCAATAAAGATGTTTCTTGTTTAAAAAAAAATAGTGGCTGATGGTTGTCAGGTAGAAGGGTTGTGAAAAAGAAAAAGTAAAAAAGAGCATAGATCTAACTTTTTGTGATTTAATTAAAGAAAATATAGTATTACATGAGTTAATGTGCACACTAAAAGCATATTCAATACACACACACACACACACACACACACACATATATATTTATATATATATATATATATATATATATATATATATATAAAAGAATTATCCTATTATTAATCTGCACATGGTTGCAGTGACACCAAAGCTTCAGAGCTTATACTAGCAAGCAAAATGTGCAATGTGCAGAAACGCATACTAAACAGGATGTCATTCTGCTGTATAATGCATACTCTAACCTGCTCACACCTACAGGCAACATTGACAATGCCAATTCACCCATTGCATGTCTTTGGGGAGTAAGAAAAAAACAAAACACCAAGGACATACAATTATAACAGCTAAAGGTGGTTCCGCTGCCATCATTCTATCTAATTTGCAGGAAAGCCACCTGGCATACAACAGTAAATGCTGCTGAGTTGCTACACAAAGGATTTTTTGAATGAATCATGGCTTAGGGTAAGCTATTATTACTAAGATAGCGCAGGGGGATGGAGAAATTACAGTTACTCTGCCATTTACGTCCTAACTCACCAATACAGAGGATGTCTTTTCCATGGAGAGGCAAAGACAAAACAGAGTTTTTGAAATATGAACAAGTTAATACAGAAGAATAAATTTCAGGTCCAAGGCCTTGGATTTTCACCATAGTAACGCTAGTTAAACATATGAATTCTGTTGAAGTATATCTGCGCAGATGTGAGATAAACAACCATTGCTTCTGCAAGAAAAAGACATATAGACTCAGACACAGTATTTTCTTGGCTATGAATGTCATTACAGTATTCAATGAGCCTGACCTAAGAGTCGGAAACCATGACCTTGGGCTGTAAACATGAAGAACAGTGGTAACGGCTTGATGATGTGGGTAGAGTGGTGAAGATTACTTAATGATGTAGATAGTGGAAATTAATGAAGCTGAGGCTACCATTCTTTGTAAAAAGTAATGCAATTTGTTATATACAAGTACACATAAGGTATGTTCTCATAAACAGCACAGTCATGTGGTTTAATTAAATATACAGCAAATACTTTTGCCTCAGTCTTATACTACTGGGAAACAGTTTCTGTTGGTATTTGTCACTAGATTCTTCTTACAAAAATAATTGCCATTTGCTTTTCCAAGATCTTTCTTCACTAAACTTAATTGTCTGTCCCATAATCACTGTTCTAGACTTCCAGTCTCTTTCCACAAAGGGAAAATGTATTATAAAATTGTCTGGCTAAGCTGCAGCATAGTTGGTGTGGGTTTCAGGTCTCTGACCATTATTCTTTGGAAGGCTACTGAGTAACCATGTAGCTCAAAAGTGAGATTGATGCACAACAGTAACACATCTGGTACGGAAAAGAGTGTCTTCTTTAACCTCAGTAGAGAGAGTTATTTGCCAGGAAACTTTTGGCAGGCCTAATCATGTGTTCCCTCATCAGCCCTAAGTATAGGGTAACTCAAATTCTATTTCATTGTGTTTCGTGACTATCACTATGATTCTGTCTCATTCACTTTTAAACCCCTGGATTATCTAAACCTCAAGAATATTTTTACTTTTTCTTGAATTTCATTTCTTCATGAAGCCGATATTTGTTAGGGTTTTAAGCTGACTTTCTCTGATGGACTATTCCAAATTTGGTAATTTACCAGTACTGAAAATATTGCCCTGTTACTTAAAATACATTATTTTAGTGTTTGTTTTGATGGCTTGAGCAGAGTATAGTCTATTTGAATTGGATGCATAAAGGTCAATTTTCTCGCTCTTCACTAGCTTCACTAACCTCTACTGTTAAACTACATACTGCATCTTGCTTTGCCTTCTGTGTTGTCAAAACATCAATATGATAAATCTGTTCTGGTCTTCTTGTGCCAGTCTGTCTAATTCAGCAGCTTACCTCATTTATTTTCTCTGCTATTTTAGATGGACCCTGCCCTTTTGCCACAAACCTGTTTTCTGCTTAAGGAACTTAAACCAATACCTTGTCTCCAGCTTTAAATCGCTTAGTCCTTGTATAGCTTTTATACAAACACACTGTTGGGTAGCTTGAGCTCTGTGAATGTGTTGCACTATGGACACCAGTACGTTCAGTTTGACAAGCTAATATCATGTTCTAAGACTCTTTTAATTAGATTTTTGTTCTTCCTCATAAGTTTCTCTGGCAATATCTAGAGGATTCCTGCCATATAACTATATAAAATGACTGAAGTCAGCTAAGGCATGTGACACTACTTTAATGGCACATAAGAGGTATGGTATTAACGGGTCCCAGTTTTTGTTAAGTTAAAATGTTCCACCATTTCATCTTTCTAGAGGTAGTACACTATGGCTTTAAATTGCTTGATCTTAAACCATTGACTAATTAGTGCATTATTCTGGGCATAAAAGGAATCCCCAGATTATTCATTTTCTATCTATATAGTGCAAAATAGACAAATATAAATATATTATCTGCTGGATTTTATCAATGGTCTACCAATGTCCATTGCATTGCATTTGAGTGGTAGATCTCTCATGGGAATTGGAATCAAAGGATTTTAAAGCAGGATAAGGGTCTGTCCTCTAGCAGTTAGAGCATCCAGCACAGAAGTCTTCATTTTCTTTCAGGTTTCCAGGCCAGTAAAACTTTTTACGATCTATGGTTAGCCTTGTAAATTCCTAGGTGTACCTTTAAAACATGGTTATATGCTATTTTCATCATTATCATCATCAGCCCTTTTCTTTCTTCGTTTTCTTACATGGGTCAGGGTGTCATGTCAATGATACTCTCCTGCCTTTTTTGACAGTCATGACTGACTCTCACAGGTCTTCTTACACACAATCCAGCTGTCTTTTTGTTGGATATCTTTATTTCCACTTGCTCTCTTGCTGTCTGTTCCAAATCAACTTCACTAGATTGTCTTCGGCATTCCAGCTTATGTGCCCAAACTATCTTAATCTGTTCTCTTTGACAATCACTGTAAATGGATATCCTTAGCCTTCTGCTCTTATGTCTTCATTTCTTCCCTGTCCCACAGTGTGCATTCTGCATCCATCTCAGATACTTCATCTCTATAACTTCTAGCTACCTCAGCTTCTCTGCTTTACTGCCCAGGATTCTGTACCATAAAATCGTACTGGTCACACCACAGTTTTGGCAGTTTTCTGTCACACTATCTCTGACACCAATCAACTGTAGCCCCTCTGATTCTAGCTTTGACCTCCTGTTTCAGAATTACCTTCTGCTTAACCACCCCTCGCAGGCAATTGAAACATCCTGATGTGAATCTGAAATTACAATTTTGAATTTCCCCTTTGTTCTTGTACACTGGCACTGGTGTGCTTGTTTTCCATTCATCTGGGATATGCCTTTCTCTCCATCCTGCTCTGTGTACCCTCTGAAGCCATTTGTCTCCAGACTCACTCAACACCATGACTACATCTGTTGTGACCTCATCAGAACCTGCTGCTTTCCCCGACTTCATTTTTTCTTAATGCAGTTGTTGCTTCCGCCAGGGTGGGCCCGCCTTCCACTTTCATTGTAGGCTGTGACTGGGGCAATACAGCTTCAATGAAGTTTTCTTTATTCAGAAGTTCCTGGAAATATTTCTTTTATCTACCTTTGATGCCCCATGGAGTGGTGAACAGATTGCTGCTGGCAGCCATCATGAAGGGTATTTGATGATTATCTTCTTTATCTTTCTGTCTTTGCCTGCGACCTTCTAGAAGTTCTTTTTTCCATCTACTGAGTCACTTTCAAGAACCTGCTAGAGTGCCACTGATGCCTTTGTCTTTGCTTTGCAACTATTCTCTTAGCCTGTCTGTTGGCCAAACAGTATTCCTTTTTAGCTTGGTCAGTCTTTTCTATCTCCCGCTTTTTCCTGCACTCCTTTTTTCTTTTGGGGCTTCCTGGACTTCTGCATTCCACCTCCAGTTTTCCTTATGTACATTACATGGCTCGGCTGCATTTATGTTGTACAGAGTAACCATTTGATACATTGAGACCTGCTAGAGTGAGTCCCAAAATACAGAGACTGAATAAAAAAAAGCAGACATATGTAGTATCTCTAGAATGCCATTTCTGGGAATATTTCCTTTTCTCTGAGCTATGACAATCTCAGGATTGGTATATATATGTTTAGGGGTGTGTGGTGCTTGCCCTTCCCAAATGGGGGGGTGCAGGGGAACTTGCCCCCCACCGGATACAAAAAGAAGTTTTAAGGAGAAACGAGATTTTCAACATTTGTTCTTCTCCTGTGTTTTCTGTCTTTTTTTTTTTTTTTTTTTTTTTGGCTTTTTGGCACTCAGCATTTTGAGTGCAGACATTTCAATAGGGAGTCATTCTATAGTCATCATACATGATATTCTGAGGTGCTGCTATTCTTCTTCGACTCCATCTAGTTCTTCACCTTCCTGAGGTATTAGAGCCGTGAGCATTTCCTTGAACGTTTGTACTTACTCTTTATTTAACTTCCAGTTGTTCAGTCTAGTCTCTGTTGACGTTAGAGCTTTCTCTGTGCACAACTAATTGCGGTAAACAGTAGTTTATGCTATGAGATGACTACTTCACTGGGGATGACTTTGCAATTTCTGATGGGTCTATATTATAAGAATGAAAGTGCATATGTGCGACTACATAAAATTCGATACATAATACACGAAAACTAACAATAGTGAACGGCCATGTAAGCAAATTTTTCCCAAGGGAAAAAACTTACGTGGCCATTCGCTAAAAAAAATAATTTAACATCATAAACAGGTGGGGGACTTCACCCCCCACAATCCCCAATGTGGGGGGCTCCACCCCCACACCCCCTAACTAAATATACCAACTCCAAGATCGCACTATAGGGAAGGAAAGGGCAACTCTGGGAAGTTGGCCAACCATCTCCTTGCCCTATGACATATTCATCGTATCGCTTAAATGCGATTCAATGAACATGTGTCGGTCTTTTCATATTCGCTTAGAAGCATTTTCGTGCTTCTACTATAAACCCTTTTCTGATTCTACCCCAGTGCCGTTTCCTCACTAGGAAGAAGTCTACCTGAGTTGCATGTTGGCCATTCTGTCTTGGTGAACCATATGTTGGCCACTATGAAGCTATTTGCCAGACAAAAATATAGAATGTCCTCTCCTTTATTCCTGTTGCCCCACCCATGTGAACCCAAGCAGTCCTCATACCCTGTTCTGTCTGTCCTGATATGTGCAATCAGATCCAGCATTATCAAAACCAGCTCATGATTTCCTGCTTTATCTTGTAGGTCCATCTTGTCTCCTAGATACAGAGGATGTCTAGCCTCTTCTTAGCATTGTGGTTTTCCACTTCCAAGCTGCATCCCATCAGTGAACCTGTACTGAGTGTTGTAATTCTTACTTCATCTTTGGCAAATTGTTTAGTTTTATGCCCAGTTTTCACTCAACAGAGCTACCGCAAATAACCCAAGCTGGGCAGCTGAACACCAGCCTGTCAGTAACTTTTTGACCCAGTGTTTCTAGGCTTTATGGCAAGAACACACTGGCCAACAGGGGCATGTAGACCCTTCTCACCATTTGCATTGGTCCCTGGAGAAGGTTGGAGTAGGCTGGGCCCTCAAACAACTTATCACTAGCAAATATTCATGTCTATTTTTGTTGACATTAGTCAAAATGATAAGTTCATATAGAACCACTTTTTACACCATTGAGTGGCTTGCCTTACAGTCTGTGATCCATGTTCTCTTGTCTAGAGGATATACTGCATACCATGGATGATGCCCAAAGTGGTTGATCTGTACAAGTATTCTCCTGATAGGTACCATCTACAGTCTGTGCTGCTGCCCACAATTCCATTCATGGGTAAGTTTGAGGTAAAAACACTTAGCATGTTTTTTAGAGGTGGAAAGAACTCCATTTAACATAGGGAAAGCATGCAAACTCCACTCAGGCATTAGGGGTGGAGTCAGGATTGAACTTTGTACCTTGCGCATCGGACACAAAAAACTGCAGCCATTATGCCAGCTGTGTCAGTGTATATATGTATCACTGTTTCTGTGTAGTGTGATGGTTTTAGGGTATTTAGCTGTATACTACGCTGATCAAAGTAACAATACCACAGTGTCCTTTAAAAATGCAGTTGACTTACCTGAAGCTCAGCTAGCTTGGGTCTTCTCATGTTCAGACTGTTGTGGCATTAAGGTCTCAGTATCTAACTCCTCTCCTTGAAAAGGTAAGTCGTAACAGTTTTCTGCACAGTAAGAAACACTAACTTCACACTGTCATTTTTCTTCTTTGAGTTGTTTCGCTTGGATCTCTTAAAGGTATATTTTCACACATATCTTAAACCTGGTATAGGTTCTTCCTCTCATTGTATCCATAGCCTCATTTTTGTATGTTTAGGACTTTATAACAGCAGACTCTGATCTTTGTGGGATTCATACACTCTAATTGCTGTGTGTGTTGTCTGGTAACCCCTTTTATTTCTGGATAAGACAGAGAAACATGCATTGACTTTTTCACCTACTGTTTCCCTTCATACACTAAAAGGGTAGTCTATTAAAAGAAGTAACTTCTTTGCTCTATCTCAACAACTGTTTTAAGTGTGGAAATATTTCCCTACTATCATATCAGTTGTTAAACTGGGAACATTATTAACTGGATGCACTACCTTCCCAAATCCAGGTTGTACTTCTGAGTAATAGCATATTCTTTCTTACCATGTTGAAGGCATTCTACCTCTACTGTTCTTTTTTAGGGATAGGTTTCTTCTTAGATTCCTACTGCTATGCTGTAAATTTTAACACACTGCCTGTGTCCAATAGCCCTTGCAATTCTCTAGCGGTACAGCAGATAGTGTTGTCACCTCACAGCAGTCTGATTCTCTGCTGGGGGGCCTTCTGTGCAGAGAATGCTCACCCTGTGTCAGTGTGCATTTTCTGCAGGTGTTCCAGTTTCCTCCCAAATTGCAAAGACATGCAGTAAGTGGACTGGACACTCTAAATTGGCCATAACACTGTGTGTATGTGTACGAGTGGTATGGAAGAACAGCAGAAGCAGGGCCAGTTACCTGGCAGTGTGAACATTGTCACAATTGAAGTGAAAATCAAACTCCATGTGCAAAAACAGGAAAAAGGGGTTCTGGATGGATGGATAGATGGATGGATGGATTGATGGATGGATGGATGGATGGATGGATGGATGGATGGATGGATGGATGGATGGATGGATGGATGGATGGATGGATGGACTTAATTAATTTTGCAACTGTGCAGTAACAGAGTGCCACCTCCACCATTCTAGAAGATAATTTATCACATTCCAGAGGCATAATATAATTAACAGCATGCTTTTCAGAGGTTATAGATTACACAAGTTTAATGGTGTTACATAGTTTTCACAGGCTTAACTTTTTTACTATCACTAGTACAAATGCAATTTTCACATTTAAAAAAGGGTATGCCTACATCCATTTTTTATTATCACCAACATTTGACATAGGTGTCAGTAAAAGTATTGCTTGCTCAGATTAATACATGCTTTGATAGCAATATAGTCCCGCTAGCAAAGCAAAACTTCACTTACACATTTTCTTAAAGCAAATATAAAGATCTTTGTACTATATCAGTTGCAAAAATTTCTAACATTATTCTTACTACTGACTCTCTGAATCTATCCACAAGTTAATAATATGCTTTACATAACATAACTGCAACCCTACCATTTTATAATGTGAAAATGCCCAGCTATGAAACTTTCATGCGTATCACTGAGGTAATATTAGATCTGTCAAGTAAAGCACTTCTGACTATTATAGCCATGGTAATGTGTCCCGTCCCTGTCCTTGAAGATTCTCTGTCTAGGTGGTGCAATAAAATCTCTCAAACCATTTATTAAAAGTTTTGCTTTTTTGCTAGTAGAACCAGGTACCTATCTGATCTTAGGGTAACACATTTAATTTTTCAAAACACTTTCTATATTTAAAGAAATAGCTCTTCATTTACATGGGATTTTTATATCTATGTTATAAACACCTTATGGATATTTGCAGATAAAGACATTGGGTCAGATTCATGAACCGTTAAATTCCATGCAGAAACAGTATAGCCACTCCTGCATGCAATATGGCCATCGTGCGATCCAGGATAGGGCCATTTTCCCATGCACAAATGGCCCTATACTGTTAATGCACAGAATTCCATTCAGCATGCAAATCATCTAATTTCCTGGTGAAAACCATTCAAATGAGGTGATTTTGTAATCCAGCAAGCTAAACGGATTCCGTATAGTAACAATGTCAGTGCAAAAATGTATTTGGCTAGTAGCCGAATACATTTTTGCATCTGTCAAAACGGAGACATGACAGCTCGTGAAAAGCATGTATTATGTTGAACAGACAAGCCAGTGGCCATATATAAGGCCATTGGCATTAAAAGCAACTATTAACAGAAATCTGCATTTTGCCATTATAGTCAATGTCAGGCAGAATGTAAACAAGTCTGTGTAGTATGGAATACTGATGTAGTCTGGCCAATCACTGGCAGACCACAAAAGGCACAGTTATGAAGTAATGAGAGACTGCCTATGTCCCTGCACAAGGCAGCATAAGGGGAATATCCCAGGTATATCTGTCAGTCAGCTGCAAGAAGCTTCCATATCACACATGCACTCAGCTCACCCCAGTATCAGCCACAAATTTATCATAGGTCATATCTTTGCTGTTGGGAATGAGTACAGTATGACTCCACTTCTGTATGGGGAATACCCACAGAATGCAGCATGCTGAAGAGCTGTCCTGTGCAGATGTGTCCCTAGCTGTAAGCAGCTTGCTGCCTGCATCCAGACCAGTGGATCAATATGGACAGGAACTACTGCCATTAACACCTTTCACACTTACCCTGTCACCCCAGGGGAATCCACTGGCTCACAGCCAAGGAATGTAGGAGTGACAGAATGCAGTGGCCTGCTACAGATGGCCTGCATTACTACCAAATGGCCTACAGTCCTCTGTCAAAGGCTTGTGCCTCACCCTTAGTGCCAATGTATGGTATCTCATGAGATCACAAAAACAACCTAACGCAGTCAACAGAACACAAATGCAAGGCCATGTAGACAAATCCCAGTAGCATGCCCCCATGTCCCACTGCATGAACTGTGGACCAATCCATAAATACCGCTGGGATGAAGGGGCAACTATAGGGATACTTCTCAGATACTATTCACATAATGTTAGGAAAAGGACAGAATAACAGAGTGGGGGAGTGTAGATGCATGGGACGTCACGGAGTGTGTGAAGTCTGAAACTCTGATGTCTGCTCAAACTATTCCTGTCTGCAAACCCAGTAATGGATGGCTACAAACCTGCTTGTAAACCACAATGTGAAGAGGAACTAACCAGATATATGAGCCCTACCTCTGGGTAACCTGGGTGAATCTGTAGAACTGAGAGATATGGCCACAGCAGGATATGGCCATTCTGTTAAGTCAATATATGTACAAGAAGGGGATCCTCAGACACCATAGTACCAAGGTGCTGGACCATTTACACAAACCCATCAGCTAGTGTCTGTAGCTACCCCTCCAGAATGGCAGGAGTGTGCAAGAATGTGTAGGTTGTGGACCACAATACTGGATTCAGCTTCATTCATCTCGTATTTCCCAGTAAATAACTGTGAGCAAATAATTATATCCGTCAGTAGTTGATGACGTAATACATCACAGTGTAAAACAGTACATATGTCTGAATATCTCTGTTAACACCAACCATGAAACACAAGCAGCACAGACAGCAATAGTTACAGTATTCCCTATCTGTCGCCCATTGTGACTCCATATTGTCAACATCTCTACAGATATCCTGCAGAAAAAGGTTGCTAGCTGTATGTGTAGAACACCAAACCCTGGACTGGAGTACAACCCTACCTGGAATGGATTCACACACTCAATACAGAAGGTCATACTGGGCATGCTCCTACACTTAGAGAAATGAAGCCCATGTCTGACAACACAGTGGAATGTCTGACAACACAGTGTACTATACATATCTGTCATTTGCAGATGTCTGTGCACACACACCATATTGTACACCATTCATGCTTCACACACACATTGGATAGGAATATATGCACATATCCAAGGCCAACACACTATAATATGTCAAACATACACACACAGAGATATGGGAAGAGAGAGACAGACAGGGACAGAGAGAATTCCATTAAGAGGTCTGTCCCACCCACTACACATCCAATTGACCGATATCACATGCTGTGCTGATGTCAATCACTGTACACATTCCTTTTGCTAGCCCTCAGCCTTATAGTGTCTGTGGTGGTTGTGATAAATGTGTAACATGATAGTACAAATCAGTATTCATGTAACACTTGTATACTCAGTTCTGTCAAGTGTAAAGTTGTGTATGACTGAGTGTGTGTTTCCAGGGGAATGATTTATGGCCCATTCAGACACACTGCACTTTCCATTGCCCATGTTAGCACTCCTGCTGATGTCAGTCACTTTGAAATAAACCATCGGCCAAAACTCAGCCCTATAAGCTCTGTGGTGCTCATGATAACTGCGTAATACTGTAATGTAGCAAACTAGCTAAGTAGGAGTTCTAATCCTGGTTGTGATTGTGTGTGTGTGTGTGTGTGTGTGTGTGTGTGTGTGTGTGTGTGTGTGTGTGTGTGTGTGTGTGTGTGTGTGTGTGTGGAGATGAATGATTTTGAGGCCATTCATACTCACTACACCTGCCATTTGGCCTATTTTAGTATGCCTGCTGATGTTAGTCACCTTGAAATAACCCTTTGGCCAAATCTCAGCCCTATAAGTTCCGTGGCACTTGTGATAACTGGGTAATACTGTAGTGTAGCAAACTAGTTAAATAGGAGTTCTAATCCTGGTCCTGGTACCTGTGAGAGTGTGTGTCTTTGTTGATATCTGATTTTGTGGTCAGTCACACTTCCTTCATGTCTCTCTTCCCTCCTTTAGCACTGCAGCTGATGTCACTCACCTTCAAAGATACCTTTGAACAGTTCTTCAACATATAAGCTCTCTGGCACTTGAGATAACTGCATAATACTGTAGTGTAGCAAACTAGTTAGGCAGGAGTTCTAATCCTTGTCCTGACAATTGTGATAATGTGTGTGTTTGTATATGAGAGTGTGTGTGTCTCTGATGACACCTGATCTTGTGGTCATTCACACTTCCCTCTTCCCTCCTTTAGCAATGCAGCTGATGTCACTCACCTTCAAAGACTCCTTTGGACAGCTCTTTAACATGTAAGCTCTGTGGTGTTTGTGATAACTGTATAATGCCATAGTGTGGCAAACTAGTTAAGTAGGAGTTCTAATCCTGGTACTGGCAACTGTGATAATTTGTGTGTCTTTGTTAACATCTGATTTTGTGGTCATTCACACTTCCTGCACTTCTCTCTCCCCTCCATTAGCACCGCAGCTGATGTCACTCACCTTCAAAGATATCTTTGGACAGCTGTACAGCATAGTCTCTGTAGTGCCTTACATAACTGCATAACACTGTAGTACTAATTCATAGCCAGGTAGGGGTTTGAAACACAGCACTGGTGAGTGTGTGTGTGTGTGTGTGTGTGTGTGTGTGTGTGTGTGTGTGTGTGTGTGTGTGTGTGTGTGTGTGTGTGTGTGTCAGCATTATCCTGTGTGGGTGTCGGTGTGATTGTGTAATAACAGGATTCATTGCATGGTGGGTTTTGCTACATTTTCATACTGAGGACCGATATGTACCAATGTCACATTATAAGGACAACGGTTGTCAAACACTGTACTGGTTGTTGTAGACAATCCACAGTCATAAATGTATATATAGGCAACCATTATAATACCCAGAGATCTCTCTCCATCCCCGGATCGTGCACAAACATGCTTGGCTCTTTCTCTCATCCTTTCTTTCTTTCCTTCTGTTTCTCTCTCTCTCTCCTTCTCTCTGGTAGATGTGGAAAATGCATCTGTTTTACATAGACAGGCACTTGACATTGGTAGGTAATGCTCATGATCAGCTGATGGCCTCTGCAGGAATTGGAGTCCTCCACTTGCTAATTGCATGTGGAACAGCTATGGTATCATTCCTATAGCCAATTGCATGGAAACACACTCCTATAAGTAAGCACTGCAAGTGGGTGTTGGCCCTTCTCCTTTACGGTGAGCAGGACTTCATGTGGATGTGTGACAAACAGCATCACAGAGGGTAGATGGAAATACCTCTTACAACAAACATTATGGAGATAGGCCAACAAACTACAGGGGGATGTTCCAGACAAGGGGACAGAATTTAAGAATTGCTGTTCTACATTTGAAGTAATGTTGGTTTAACAGGGTTTGTGTGGATATGGCTGTTATGCATGATTTAAAGTCTGGCATGACAGTGTTATGTGGTTGAGAAAACTCACCTGTAGGGCTATCTGCAGACTGGCCCTAATTTGGAGTCTTAGATTTGGTGTGTTACTCACACACATTTTCTGTCTTCAGTAAATAGTAACAGCCATGTGTGTTACTGACTTCATATCCTTCAGAAGAGATATGTCACAACCAACCCTGTTACACCAGCAATGTTCTCAGTTTATAACTGCAATATGTCAATATTGGCCCTGTGTTTGTGCCTCTGTCCCCCAAGTCTGTCACCCTTTGTTCATATGTCATGCAGTAAGAGGTGTATATGTACAGTATACCATAATTTTCTGACATAACTCCTGATATCAAGCCAGTGATATATCAGATTACCAGACATGTAATCTATAGGAGGCCTAATATTTGAGGACAAAACCTGGAAATTCTGTTGTAGTCTGTACAGTAGTGAGGTCTGTGTACTTCTGGTGATTGTTGACAGAGTGTCTGTATTATGTAGCTGTGTATTGTGATTATGTTATTTCGCCTGTATACAGACTGGGGTAGATATCAATGTTCTTGGTCCTGTTCTATCCGACAATGCATGCTGCACCAGTTTTTGATACTCTATTAGCGTATATGTTTTTACGGCCAGACTGAGACATGTCCCATATCACAGTCAGGCATCAGACTAATCTGTGAATTGGGCCAGTATATGTAGGGTTAGTGTGTGAGTGGCAAACATGATGATGACTGTTGTTCACACAGTCCATATATTGTACTATTACTTAGGTTTACCATTATGTGACTGTGTTGAAATCGGTTGTGGGTGTGCTCTTTCACACTGATGTCTGTTACTCTGTGCTGTTACACACCTGTAGTGTCTGCTATATTTGTAATTAACTGTGTATTCCCCCATAGGTAAATTGGGTTAGTGTTGTGGCAGTCTGCCTGCAGTGCAGACAGTGCTTGGTGACATGCTTAGCAGCTCAGTGTATTTACCCTAGTGAGATGTTATGTCCAGATATTTGTCAGATGCACTGTTGCCTGACCACCATACATATTGTGTATTTCTGACAAAGCAGTGGGTGCTGTGAATATGTATGTCACTAACTAGTGGGAAGTATGTGGCTTGGGACCTGTGCTCCTCCAGTTAATATGTGTTAGGACAGACACAAGGGTATGATTGCATCAACTGTGTCAGCTTATCTAGTCAGTATGTGCGATATATCCCCATTTTCATTGATTTAAACATCCCCTTTGTCAAGCTTGTTCCACATTTCTTGCACTAAGGAGTTCTGTGTATACCTCGTGACTGACCAGATTGTTTCAGACTGTCCATGTTTATTCCTCATATTTCTTTTGTATTCCACAGTATCATTACTGTGATTTGTGTGGCACTTCACTGTGATGACGTTATCATGTCTATCAGTAATTGATGGCATGCATGTCAGTTACAAAAGAGCCTTCCTTCACAACATGTATGTTGACACAACCCCTGTCACTGTAGCAACATTCTACATTTATAGCTGCAATACATACATTACATTCCTTTGCACTAAGACGTTGAGAGTTATGGAGACTACATGTCATGGGCATATGTTTATACACACACACACACACACACACACACACACACACATATATATATACATATATATATATATATATATATAGATATATATATATATATATATATATATATATATATATATATATATATGTATATATAGATATATATATATATATATATATATATATATATATATATATATATATATATATATATATATATATATATATATATATATATATATATATATATATATATATATATATATATTTACATACATATATATATATATACATATATTTACATATATATATATATATATATATATATATATATACACATATATTTACATATATATATATATATATATATATATATATCCTTTTATGTGTAAACATGAGTGTTGTATATATCTTCTCAGATGTATCCCACCATAATAATCTGAAATGTGTATATTTACATATAAGAACATGACTGATTCAACACTATTTTCACTTACAAGTTCAAAACAATTGTAGTAGTCAAAGCAGTTGTTCACTACTGTTCAGTATATGTACTGAATAATATATTTCAAAAACCAACAGACCTTCTCACAGCTCAGATGACTTAGTGGTTAAGTGCTGTGACTATAGAGTTCATAGGTTTATAGACTGGAAGAAGGCTATCGGCCCAAGGACCTGTAGTAGTCTAGCCATAACAATTCCCTGGATATTTCTTCTCACAATATTTACTTCCCTGAACCCTTGTCTAGCAGGGCAACTGAAGTGATCCCTGGGGTGAATTTCCTATCTCTCATCCAATCGTCAAGGTTCCTTTTGAAGAGGGCTAAGTAGGCGCTCTGCTTGACATGTATGGGCAGTCTATTCCAGAGTATGGGGAGTCTCTGGGTCAGAAACCTATCCCTTCAGCATGTTTTGTTTATTTTATGACAAGGTTTAGATCCATGGAGCGTGTAGTTCTGAGGGATCGGGATTTCTTTAAGTAGAGCATGTCTAACAGCTCAGGGTTTGACATGGCCTTGTATGTTAAGTAGAGATCGCCTCTGAGTAGACGATATGCCACAGAGTATAGCTGGAGTTTTTTTAGACGGTCAGCATAGGGCATCTTTTTTTGGATGAAAAGCCCTTAGTGATGAGGTGTGCCACATAGAAGGATTTCCTGGCTGTTGTGGTGATGTGGTTATCGAAGGTGAGACCACTGTCCACCTGTGTCCCTAAGTCTCTCATCAAACCTTTGGTGTTTAGTGTACTGCCACCTATGTGGTAATTCATGGGTACATGTTTTTTCCCAAAGGGGATAACTATACATTTCTTGGCATTAAGCTTGAGCCCATGAGTCTGGCACCAAGCATCTGTTTCTGTAAGTCCCTTTTGTAGAATGTCCACATCATTTGGGGATTCAAAAATGGCTCCAGTTTGCAGTCATCTGCAAACTTTGTTAGCCAAAGTCCCTTAGTGTTGGCCTGTACTTCACAGAAGTAGATGCCAAACAAGAGTGGACCCAGGACTGAACCCTGAGGTACTCCACTTATCACTTGTCTGGAGCTGGATTTGGAATCGGCTACTTTTACAGTCTGGGTTCTGTTAGTAAGCCAGTTGGCAACCCATCGAGAGACATAGGGATTTATGCCCAGCTTAGTAAGTTTATCTATGATTCCAGAGTGGGGGTGGTGTTGACGGCTTTGGTGAGGTCCAGATAGGCTGTGTGGACTGCCTTATCTTCGTCCCGGGTTCAAGACCTGCATGGGCTATTTATTTTGTTGCTGGGCAGAACAAGGGCTGACGGAGACAGGGTGATTAAGGCACTTTAAAGCAGCTTTAAGTGGGTTTGCATGGGTTTGCTCGAAGCTAAGTGCTGCTAACATACAGTTAAATGAATAAGCACTTACATCGTGCAGTCTTTACTTACCAGTGCGCACATCTGCTTAGCATTTACACTTAAGCAATGCTTACACTTGCTAAGCTTAGCTCAGCCCTGGTAACCAGTGATCACACTCCAGTCTGATAAAATAGCAGGTTAATGACATCTTTAATAAGTGTATTTCATTTCCTGTGCATAACATGCTTCTATGTGCTGTCATTACAGTTGCAAGGGGTATGAGTATAATGTATGAGACACTGGGTATACATTGGTAGTACCGCAATCTTTTCTCTTTCTATTTGTTTCATACATGGGTAGTATGTCAGGTTATACGCAGTCACACTTGCATGTTACACCAGCTACAGTGCAGTGGTTGACAGAAATAGTTTAACATATTGTATCATTACGTTAGCAATTTTAACAGTGCTTTTTCAAGTAAGGGTAGATTGAAGATTGTAGTACTGGAACCATACACCCCCTGCATGCAAAGCTGGACTCTGAGTACTGAGTATCTTGTTCTTGGTGTTTGAACTGTATGTTTATATGTATCTCCTATTGGATATTGATCTGATATGTTGGCGCAGATGACTGCAAACTGGGTGCCATAATCGACTCGACGACTGACACAAGCATCCTGCAAAAGGGTCTCACTGAGATTGATAACTGGTGCCAGAGCCATGGCCTAAAGCTAAATACCAAAAAGTGCAAAGTCATCCCCTTTGGAAAAAACAAAGTGCCCACAAATTACCACATAGGTGGTAATCCATTAAGTACAGAAGAAGTAATTAGGGATTTGGGGTCCCAAGTAGATAGTAATCTCTCCTTTGACAATCACGTTGCCAAAGTGGTTAGAAAGACCTTCTATATAGCCCATCTTATCACAAAAGGGTTCACATCTAGATCAAGAGAGGTCATTGTGCCCATCTACTCTTTACTCATCAGGCCCATAATTGAATACAATGCCCCATTTGGGACGTACCTTACCTGACACCTGCAGCAACTGGAAAGACCCAAAAAGTACCTCACCAAGAGGATCAAGGGATTCAAACAGATGCCCTACGCAGTTAGGCTAAAGAAACTCCAGCTCTACTCAGTTGCTTACCACCTACTCAGAGGCGATCTGTGCCTGATGTATAAAGCCGTGTCCAACCCAGAATTAATGGACATGCTCCACCTCAGGAAATCCAAATCTCTTAGAGCTACACACTCCAGGAACTTAAACCTCAGCACAGAAATAAATAGGACATGTTGGAGGGACAGATTCATATCCCAGAGGCTCCCCTCACTCTGGAACAAAATCCCAATCCATGTTAGGCAGAGCCCCTCAATGACCTTCTTCAAGAGAAATCTTGCCGAGTGGATGGGAGATCGTAGGTTTACCCTTGATATCTCTTCAATGTCCCTACTAGACAGAGGCACAGTAAACTAACCTTAAAAGGGCTATCTGCTGTGGCCTACTATACAGAAGCACAGTCAACTAACCTAAAAGGGTGGCAAAAGCCAAACACACTCTGGCTAGGCTTATAAATGCCCTAAGCCAGATAGCCTAGTATCAACCTATGAACCTATATTATCTGTAGACTGCTATGCTTTTGGACATGTCATTGAGGACTGCTGTCATGTAGTAATGGCATACCTTTTGGTTTCAGATGTGTATCTTGCAAAACATTCATCTATTGCATAACCTGTTGGCTATATACTTACTATCTGTCCTATGTGCAGATGTGCAGATGTCAGGTATTGCTACGGCCATACCATTATGTAGGTGTCTACATTGTATTGTGCTGTGGGCCTGGACACTGATGCTAGCTCTGACATATGGGATATTCCTTAATGTGGGCCTTGCCCCATTTCCTTGCCTGTGTGAGGGACATTACAGAGGCAGTGAGCTACAGATTCACATAAAGTGGATGGCAATACATCACAGGGCAGGTCATGTGGAGACAGCCAACCGACCTGAAAGGCATATCCCCAGATTTGTGAACAGATTCTATGTCATCAATGCTGTTATACACATGGTGGATTTACAGATTGACAGGGTTTGTGTGGACATTCATTTAGTGTGTGATTTCACAACTCATAGTGATATGTCTGTGACATATCTCTCCACTGACACCCTGTCCACAGACTGGCCACATGTCTACCTGTTATGTTCTGTGTGTTCACCAGGACAGTTGGTATCCTTGGTAAATTAGTTATGGACCCTGAGGAATGCAGTCAGTAAATACTCACATCTATTGGTATTACTAATGTCATATTCCTCATAAAGGATGTTACAACAAACCCAGTGACATCTGCAACTGTCTCAATGTATGACAGCAGTATGTCCAATCCAGCCCTGTTGTTGTGCCTCTGTTTCCACCTAGTTAGTGAGTGGGGAATGTTATCAAAGGCTTTAGTCAGATCAATGTAGACTGCATGTGTCACCTTGCCTTCATCCACAGCTCAGGTGACTGACACCAAGAAGATGACCAGGTGGAATGAGCAGGTATGACCTACCCTTCACAAAGGTAAACTGTGTGGGATTCTGAGTCTGCAGATTCCCATATCCCTGTTTATTAGGTGCATGATGATGCATTCCATAGCTTTGCATAACAGACTTGTCAGGCAGTTGGTGTGGTATTTCCCAGGGTCTGTAGTTACACCTCATTTGTGGAGTTGGGTATCTGTAGCAGTGAACAAGTCAGTAGGGACAAAGCCTGAGGTGAGCTGTGCTTAAACAGGGCACATGGGTAAGGTGCCAGGTCACTCTGTAGTTCATGTAGAACACAGCCAGGGATATTCTGAGGTCTCATAGAAGCTGTATTCTTGGCCTTGGACAGTGGTGTTTTAACCTGTTCTGCAGTAATACTGGGTGCCTGACCATATCAGTATATTATGATCGGTTCTTTGGGTGGGGGGGTGAAGGGTAATGTTTGCACTCAAGATGCCAGCCAGTATATTGGCAGTATTTGTTGGCTCATTCTGGGAGGTCCCATTATCTAGTAGCTCAGAACAAATCTTGCTATTGCCATAGAGATTCTTAGCATAACTGTAAGAGACCTTGTGGTTGTCTTCACTATGTGTGCCAATTCTGTTCTCAAAGCTAACTTTGTAGTATTTGATGAGGGATCTCAACCTTCAACTGAGGCTGATAAGTTTTGATTTCCAGTCTTGGAACTTCACATTATTCCATTTTGGTTCCCTCCTTCTGTTGTACAGTGTCTGTATGGCAGGGGACCACAAGATCAGCTTCCTTTTTATTGGAGGTGAGGGTCCTGGTTGTAGTGGGTATGGCAGTACTCATGCATTTGTGTACATATTCATAGTGCATTGTTGTTTGATTCAGCTGTCATGCACCTAGTCTCCATTTGCATGGCTGCCGTGAGGTTAGCCACCTCTGTTGTTCTGAGGCCATATTCAGCATTGGAAAGGCTTTTCATTGTGGTTACCTGAGCAAGGGGGCATGGGAGGGCCACGGATTTTCAAAAGTGATTAATTTGTGTTCAGATATAACAAGGGGGAGTTGACTATTGGTGGCGAGCAACAATTGACCATGTTAGGAAGGACCAGGTTGATGTGATGGGCATGTGCATTGCTACATGAGTAGCTTTCCCAGTTAATGGTGGGGTAGTTGAAGTCAACCAGTATGTGAGTGCTATGTTGGACAATATTATCCTCCAGGGTTTTTAGGGACATGGAGTGTGAGTGTTGGAACATGTTTGGGGACCTATAGCAGGTTATGACCTGAACCACTGTCCTACCCAGTGTTAGCAATGCCTGCAGGATCTATAATGCCTAAGTTGGTCAACACTCTAGAGGTGTGTGTCTCCATAATGAATATGGAAACACAGCCACCTTTGGAGCTTCAGTCACAGTTCTGCAGTCAAGAGATGTGGAATGGGTAATAGGCTGGTAGTGCTGGGGTGTTCCTGCGGCCTTTAACCAGGTGTCTGTTACAACACAGATGTCATGGTTCTCCATTTTAAGGAATACATCCAGTGAGTGCATTTTCAGATGTAGATGTCTAGTGTGCAGCAGCATGACACTCAGATTGCTTGTGTTTGTAACTGTCATATATTTCTGTATATTTCGGTATATATATATATTATATATATATATATATATATATATATATATATACACATACACATGCATGTAGTCACCTTTCTATATATATGTTTCTATGCATATATGTGGATATACATGTGGATGTATCTCTCTCTCTCTCTCTCTCTCTCTATAGATATATATATATATATATATATATATATATATATATATATATATATATATTTATGTATTATGTATAAATTTGTCCACATATATTCATCTCCATACATATATATGTGTGAAATGTCGGCAAGTATGTATGGGTACTGCTTATCTGCACAAGAGTGGTCTACAGAGCTGGAGTAACAAGTGAGGGATAACATTGATCGGTCAGAGAATGAGGTAATCGTAAACAATGGTGGTAGCTAGGTTGAAAACATGGTAATGATTGATGATTTGCAGTATGGTTTCATGCCAGGTGAGAGTGGTACATATGCAGAAGTTGATCCACAAGTGTTGATGGAGCTCTGCACTGAGGCTGAGATGCAGCTGCTTTGTGTCTATGTGCACCTACAGAGAGCATATGACATGCTGCCTGGAGAGTGCTTGTGGTATTGTATGTGGAGGTCAGGGTTGCCAGAGGAGTCTGTCAGACACCACTAGATATGTAGGAGGCTAGTGTGACAGCAGTAATTTATGGTTTTGACATGAAAGGTGGATTTAAGTGGAGGTGGGAGTACATCAGGCATCAACTGTGTGTCCTTTCACATTTGCAGTAATGAGGGACAGGTTGACAAGACATGATCAGACAGGGGCCCCTTTTGACTGTGCAGTTTGCAGATGACATTGTCGTCTGTAGTGAGATAAGGGGACAGGTTGGTGAGACCCTGGGGAGGTAGGGTTATGTTGTAGAGCAGGGAGAAATGATGGTTAGCATGACTAAGTAAGAATACATGTGTGTGAATGGGGTGGGGGTAAAGGAATGGTGACAATGCAGGCCGTACAATTTGGAAGGTGGATAGATCTAACTATGTTAGGTGTACGAGAGAGTACAGGCAGGCTGCATGTGGTGGGGAGGGTAGTCAGGAGTTTTTTGTGACAGACAAGTACCATTAAGAGTGATATGTAAAGTCTACTGGAGGGCAGTGTGACTGGCTACATTATATTGGGTGCAGACAGTGGGAATGTACAGGCAGGCAGGGTTCAGGGCTGGACACAGCAGAGAGTGGGATGTTCACATTTGCACTATGTAACAGGGGGAATAGGATTAGATCTATACCAGCTACTTTCTCAGTTTATAATAGCAATATCTCCATCCTGGACCTGTGTTTAGGACTCTGTCCATGAGTATATCAAACTTTGTCCATATATCATGTAGTCAGAGGCATAGTGATATGGTATATCATTACTTAGTGATGTAATTCATAATATCATCCCAGTTAGGTATCAGAATGCCAAACATTTTATGTGTAAGAGGCCTTATATATATGAAGAAAAGGCCTGGGCATTCTTTGGGAGTGTGTATAGGTGGGATGTCTTTGTATTTCTGGCTATTGTTGACAGACTGTCAGGATTGTGTAGCACTGTATTGTGAATATGTTATTTCTTTGGGGGGTAGTATGTGTTATGTTTCCTTTTCTATCTGCCTTTGCATGCAGATCCAGTTTCTGGTGCTCTATCAAGTGTTACAGTTTTGTAGGGTAAGACTGTGACATGCCCCATAACACAGTCAGGCATCATACTACACTGTTTATTGGGCCATTATATGTAGGGGTAGTGTGTTGGCATTCATTTTTGTATTTATGAAAAATAAAGTTCTGCATTTAACTAATTTGGAGTCAAAAATTTGTATTGGAGAGATCCGGGTCCTGTGGCTTTGGGCAGTTACCGTTTCTGGCTTTGGTTAGTTTATTTGCTGACATTCTGTAGTGTGTGAGTATCAAACATGCTGACGGTTTGGTTCACACACTACTTATACTGTATGCACTTTCACACTGGTGTCTGTTTCTCAGTGCTGTTACATCCCTGGAGTGCCTGGTATATTTGCAATTACATGTGTATTCCCCCATAGCAAGACTGCTTTTTTGTTGTGTCAGTCTGCCTGTAGTCTGGATATTGCTTGGTGACATGGCTAGCAGCTCAGTGTATTTTCCGTAATGTGATGTTATGTCCAGATATTTGTCAGATGTGTAGTGTTGCCTGGCCCACATAAGTGTTATGTAGGTCTGACACATCAGTGGGGGGATATAAAGAGTTACATGACTAACTCCTGGGAAGTCACTGGGTTTTGGACTTGTGCTATTCCACTCAGTAGATGATGGAACAGATAGGAGGGTGTGACTGAATCACATGTGTCAGCTCATCTACACCAGTATGCCAGATACATAAAAATTTTCAAGCCCCCACCCCCCTTTGCCAGGCTTGGTTATACTGTCTTGCACTAAGCTGTTCTGAGTATACCTGTCACCGGCCAGATTGTTCCAGATTGTCCACGTTTATTGCCCATATTTCTGGTCTGTTGAACAGTATCATTTTATTCCTTCCTGTGGTGAATCACTGTGATCATGTGGGATGTCTGTCAGTATATGATGACATACATTACAGTTTCATAACTGATATCCTTCTGAACATGTATGCTGACACACACCCTGTTCCTGTAGTGACATTCTACATTTATATCTGCAGGATGTACATTGTGTCCTTAGTGTTGGTCCATTGCCCCCGCCCCCATTTTACAGCCTTTGTCCAGCTCTCTTGCACTTAGGGGTGTGGAGCTATGGTTCTAGGTATAACTGCAGTACATGTTATGCACACATATATATATATATATATATATATATATATATATATATATATATATATATATGTATATATATATATATATATATATATATATATATATATATTTCTGTGTGTGTGTGTGTGTGTGTGTGTGTGTGTGTGTGTGTGTGTGTGTGTGTATATGTGTGTGTATATGCATATACATCTATATTTGTATATGTATGTCTGTATATTTATATGTCTGTATATATACATATATATGTATAGATATATGTATATATAGATATCTCTCTATATGTATGTATATGTGTATATATATATATATATATATATATATATATATATATATATATATATATATATATATATATATATATATATATATATATATATATATATATATATATATATATATATATATATACATATATATATATATATATCCTTGTATATATATATATATATATATATATATATATATATATATATTTTTTTTTTTTTTTTTTTTTAAATATGACTATTGATCTGTTCCTGCTATGACCCTACATAGCTTTCCCTTCCCTCACACTCACATTACTCTCAGTTGATCCTACTCACACTCTTGATTCTTCCTCACTTGTACAGTAACAAAGAATTTGTCCTGAGGGGAAAAAAAAAACATTTTTTTCAATTTATTTTTTCTTTCAATTATAATCTTCACATGTAGTTGTTTTTTTCCTTACTATTGCTGTTATTATTGTTTGTAGTACATGTTTTCTTACTGTAATTATATATTGCACCTTCTGGAGCTTTTCTCCTCGGGTCTCCACTGAAAATGGGACCAAATCCCAGTTGGACTAACCCGGTTAACAAATGTCAATAAATAAATAAAAATAAATAAATAAATTGATATTTCAGTATATTTCTTGTTTATCTACACATTATATTATTTTATGATATATATGCACATACTCTATATGTGTAATTTCGTATGTACAGCTACATATATCTGATGTATACACTTTTCATATGCATCTATCACCATACACATCTATATTTGTATATTTATATATTATAAACATGCTGGTTCCACAGTGTTTGTTCCATAGTATTCTATACCTGTATTGAATGATATATTAAAAAAAAAACATTTAGTAGTACAGCTGTGAGGCAGTAGTGGTACATTGCTCTGACAGTGTACAGGGTCCTGGTCCCAAGACTGAGCAAGGCTGATTATTTGGTTCCTGGGCAGAACAAGGGCTGTTGGATACAGAGTGATTAAGGCACTTTAAAGCAGTTTAAGTGGGTTTCCATGGGTTTGTGCGCCGGTAAGCACTGCTAACTTCTGGTTAAATATGCTTACAGACAGTTAGCCTTAAAAGTGCTTATTCTGTGTAGGCATTGCTTAGCCCCAGGTAAACAGCCTTAATCCCACTTACTACTGCTTAAAGCAGCTTACTCCCGCTAACCCCCACACTAATTTCTTTAAAAGAAAAAAAAAGGGGTGATAGGAAAGTGGTGAAAAGGGGGGCACAAAGAGGGAAAGACAATAGTGAAAGTAGCTAGGGATGTGCAGGATGGGTGTAGGGAAGGTCCATAGCTGTCCATTTCTTCTACAGAACAGCTGTGCATATATACTGAAGGTGGTGCTGCAGTAGCGTTGTCACCTCACAGATAGATGCTATCCTGTTCGATTCTCAGCTAGAGTGTCTTCTGTGTGGAGACATGTGTGAATGGGTGTACCTTCATTGAAGGCTGTGTGTCAAGGCTGGCAACTTGGCATGTAAAAATCTACTGCCAATCATTAACAGACCGGAGTTCCACTGTGGCGAACCCTAACTGTAAATCAGGAGCCCATGAGCTTCCAAATGGAAACAATGAGACTGAGGTTCCTCACCCATGGGCAGTCACCACTACATCTTCATGGCCCTGAAGGTGGCGGTGCTGGGGGCTGAGCAGGAGAGGCAGGCTGACCCTCTAATTTTGGCATGTGGCCCTCAGGCTGGCATAGCAGATCTTCAAACTCCTTTTGGAGCTTGCTATGCACCAAACCCCGAATCTGTCTTTGGGCAACAGAAACCTGTCCATGCCCACTTCCAGGGGGGGATGAGCCCCACCCACTGAGGCGGTTCCCCCTGAAGGTGGTGCAGGACCAGCAGACGAGGAGGTCCCGGGGTGGGTCCCAGATGTGCTGAGGCCCAGTGCCATGGCCAGATGAGATGGGAGAGGTGGGTCCACTGGGACCGGCCTTCCCAAACGTGCTATGGTGTTAAAGTTTTAGGACATATGTGGGTTAGTAATAGATAACACAATCCAGGATTAGTTATAACAGCATGCATAGATATTCCCATTAACCCAAAGCAAGAGATTTGGAACAGATGCATAGCAAACAGAACACATGCATATATGGAACCACAGTGGCCATTACAACTGCATGCAGGTTACATTTATAGCAACAGGCCACCAGTGATAGTCTTTCAACATGGAACATTAATAGAAATACATTTCAATATTTGTTGAACAATAGGACATATATCCCAACAGTAGGTTTGGTGTAAAAATACCCATTAATTTGTGTGTTTAGATTATTGTTGCAGGTATGGTGGGGGGGGTGGATGTCAACTAACAACTTCTATATCCTTGCAGTACTCACAACTTTAATTATCACTGCTCTAATCATCACTCTACAGGTATTATTACAATACCCTATGGCTTTGGTTTGGACAGTGGTATGTTTGTACACAGTGTATACTTCAACTGTCTTATAGTTAAATTCTCCTTCTCTTACCTGGTAGACCTGTGGAAGGAATATTTGTTAATACTACCCGACTGTTTCTACACATATTCTCAGATTCCTAGTTAAAATTATGTACATACCTCTCAATCTCTTAATGCACAACATCTGGACAAAGCTTGACAACAATGGGGTATAAATAGGGACATATTTTGAATATTGCTCTTATAAACTTTTAGACAGTTGCTAGAGTAACAGGATTTGTTTTAATATACATTTTCTGAAGCATTTGAAGTTGGACACTCAAATGTATGTCATTATTTGGTGACTACAATCCTGAGATCATCCTTAGTGATTTGCCAGGAAAAAAGAGGAACAGGCCAAAAATATGAGCCAAATATCCGGACATTCTGGGAAAATCTGTACAATTGAGAGGTATGATTATGCATACAGCTTCCTACCACTCCCAGGATTCGAACCATGGCTGTGTGTGCTAAAAATACAACAAATTCTGTTTTATCAGAGTGAACTATTTAGAAACCGCTGTTTGTTTCTTTAGTGTTTTCTTTCTAAGTCTCTCGTGGTTGTACGTTCTGACCTTGTAATTACAACAGTCTTATACAGACATTCCTAGACATATTTTTATGTACCGCAGTGTGAGAAACAGTGGTTGACAACAGTACTATTCTGATATCAGATCTTGGTGAATGCTACATGTCAGGCCATACAGTACCAGAGTAAACACGATCAGTCCAGGATTTATAACTTTATTGCCAGGCAGTTGCAGTTTTCTTATCTGAAAAACCTGTGGGGGGGGAATGTTTGTTAACACTACCCGACTGTTTCTACACAAATTCCCAGATTCCTAGTTAAAATTATGCACATACCTTTCAATCTCTTAATGCACAAACTCTGGACAAAGCTTGACAACATAGGGGTACAAATGGGGACGTATTTTGAACATTGCTCTTATAAACTTACAGACCTGCTAGAGTAATAGGATTTGTTTTAATATGCATTTTCTGAAGGATTAGAAGTCTGAAACTCAAATGTATGTCATTATTTAGTGACTACAATTCTGAGATCATCCCAGTGATTGGCCAGGGAGAAAGAGGAACAGGCCAAAAATATGAGCTAACTATCTGGACATTCTGTGAAAATCTGTACAGTTGAGCAGCATGATTATGCATACAGCTTACTACCCCTCCCAGGATTTGAGCCATGGCTGTGTGTGCTAAAAGTACAACAGTTTGTGTTTTACCAGGGGGAGCTATTTAGAAACTGCCGTTTGCTTTTTCAATTTTTTTTGCCTAAGTCTCTCTTGGTTGTACAAACTGACCTTTGTAGTTAACAACAGTCTTATACAGACATTCCTAGGCATATTTTTTATGTAGCACAAGTGTGGGTAACAGTGGGTAACACAACATTATAATTCAGAGAATGCAACACTAAATGCCATACAATACCAGAGTAAACAAAACCAGTCCAGGATTATAGAACTTTATTGCCAGGCAGTTACGGTTTTATTTAAATATGACCTATATGGGACTATTACTGTCATATTATCTGGTTTATTCAGTACAACCCATACACCGTTTTTATACTGCCAGGTGACTTTCTACTATTTTATATTTATTTGGTATGACTGCTACAAGCAGGATTGTTACTCACCAG
Organism: Protopterus annectens; assembly: GCF_019279795.1. Classification (NCBI taxonomy): domain Eukaryota; kingdom Metazoa; phylum Chordata; order Ceratodontiformes; family Protopteridae; genus Protopterus; species Protopterus annectens. Next base: position 1,636,104,159 of record NC_056739.1, on the reverse strand, counting down.
ACTTGCGACACAGCCTTTGCAACCTACTGGCATGGGCTTCCTGATTCACAGCCTACTCAGCTGCAGCTGTAAAGGGAATAGAGAAATATTTAGGCATACATATCCATCACATACACAGGCTGGACTGGATATGAACACTTACACACTGCTGGGACATCACCCCTCTGCCTTATTTCTTAGACCCATTCATCCAAGAGCTCCCTCTTCCTCCGTTTCAATTCAGCATAGGGGTGCCAGACCTGTCCACCAGTCAGAGGGATACCAGTGGCACTTTTGAGGTCACGGGCGAGAAGATCCCAGGATTCCGCTTTATATTGGGAGCCCTGGTACTGGACTACAGCAGTCTCTTATCATGTTTTTTAACAGGAGTCCTACCATGACCTTGGACTCCTGCATGCCCCAGCGCTACACCCAGAAGTGCTTGCCCTCACCAACACCTGCCATACTGCCTAAAGTGAGAAGCTACAACCAGTTATGAGCTGTATTCCCACCTGCGGGGTTGAAATACAGCAGATTTCCAACCCTTTGCCGTTATCGGATGTTTTTCAATATGCTGAGCTAAGCTAAGCTACGGGCAAACCTGCTTAGCTAAAGTTGGCAGTGCTTAAAGGGGCAGGTTCAGCACTGCTTACCAATGGGCAAATCCATTTACCCAGGCTACTCATTCCTTAGCAGTCATATTTACACAATGCTTACACCTGTGCATTGCTTATTTTTTATTTTATAGACTATCTGCTGTATGGGACTGATTCATCATTCATTACATATTATAAATTTGTTTACTGTCCCTGACATCCCCCAATGTGCTTTCATTACATTTATTCATGTGTGACTATACTGTATCGGGCACTTGTGTTTATATGGGGGTTTCACAACTTTATTAAACTGACACTTCACATCTGGACCTCCTACAGTACTCTGGTTAACAAATAAATGTTATTTAGTAGTGAATTATAAAAAAAAATGCTTATGTACTGATTTCACATGTAAAATGCAAATTGGTTACAGTGGGGATCAAACCAGGAATGGCTACTTGAAAACCATATGCTCTAACCACTACATGATTGCAGCACTGCTTATGTTGGATATCGCTTGCTATTTAACTTCTTGTGCTGTTTAAGCTGGACTAAACGTAGCTAAGCAATGGGCACACCAACGCAGCTATGCTTAAACTTTATTGCATGTGTAAAAAAATATATTTGTTGTGTTTTTTATTTGTACCATTTAGAATATCCATGTTAATGCTGAACCTGTTATTCTATCAACTTTCTGCTTTGTGGGACGATTGTCCTTTATGGCTTTGTCCACATTCCTTACTCTGACAGGCTGGGAGGTGTGCGCTATGTGCTTATGCTACATCTGTTATTCTATCAACTTTTGCCTTGGTAGGGAAGATTGTCCATTATAGCTTTGACCAGATTTCTTACCCTGATGGGTTGGGGGTGTTATGAGTGTTCTCGCATGTTTTAAATTGCCAAACGGCAATTCTTGTTTGCAGGAGGTGTGTGTATTGTGACCGCACTGCTCTCAGACACACCCCCTGCACTTGTACACAGAACCATGTCCATTTTACAGCATGGCTGCACGCCTTCATGAATATGCATGGGGAATGGCTGTGCTGCAAGGGAACGGTCCCTTCTGTGCAGGAATAAGCTATTCCTGCACAGAAGTTTACTGAATCCCGGTCAGTATTTGCACTACTGTTTACACACATATGGTTCATTTGAACTTTTCTACTTGGTGAAACTCATTATGCTTTACTATAATGTGGCAATACTGCACTAGATAAATAGATTATTAGTGGAGTCTGATCTTAATTACCTCATCTATATGTCTATGATGTATATATAAAAAGTGTGGAAAGTCACTTAATAACTATGAAAGCAATTGATTTTATTTGTACATGTTATCATTTTGTAGTTTCTGTACTTTATTACTTATTTTATCAAATTTTATAACTTTTTTTACTATTTGTTTGTGGAAAGATGCGGGCATTGTGCCTTAAACAACTATCTGGCTGTTTGTGTATCAGTGACGCCCCTCTATTTAATACAAGTGTTTCCCTCTGATTTGTTTTTCTGTTTACTACATTTTTACATCATATTATGGATTAATTCATTTTTACATCATATTATGGATTAATTTATAATTGCTTATATTGTGTGATCAATAGACCTTCAGATTTTGTTACAGTGAGTTTTCTCATTTGTTAATTTGATAGATAGCACTACCACTTTGCTAAACATAGGGCCGGATTCATGATGTCTTGCACAGAGTCTAAGAGTAGAGTAAGACTCCATGCGGCCATCATGTCCGACGGGCATGTAAGAGAGCTCCTAAAACAGCTCTTACACGGACAGGGCTGGGACATGCAAATCACCTCAATTGCAGATGAAAGGCATGCAAATGAGGTAGATTTGTGATTCAGGAAACCCGAACCTGTCCGAGTAAGAGCAGTGTTATTTGCAGAAATGTACTCAGTTGACAACTGAGTACCATTCTGCAAATAGCAAAACGGAGCCGTGACAGCTCCAAACAAAGTTTGCGTCCAGTGCAGGAAGCATGCCAATGGCCAAATATACGGCCATTGGAAATGTTCCCTGATGCAAAATTAAAATAAAAATATATTTTTTTCGTCGATTTCCAATGTTTAAGTGTAGCGTAGCGCCGTGCAAACAGGCTGCGCTCTAAAAACCAGAATACTACAAATTAAAACCCACAAACATGGATTTTATTGAAAGTGGTAATGTACAATGCAAAGGAATGGCAGGCTGAATACAAGATGGCCACCGAGTAGAGGTTACTAAGGGGGGAAGCTCAGTCTAAGACATGTAACCAAGCATTAGTAGGCAATCCTATGTAAATGAGTGTTAGGATAGTGAATCGCTAGTTTACATAGCAAATGAGCACAGTCAGTGGAGTGTAGGAGTAGGATATGGGGAGTAACAGAGTAGAAGATAGGTGACATCACAAGGGGGGTATGTATGAAAGAAGTGAAGCTCATTGGAGCAGAGTGGCATGTGTCCGCTGTCATTTAGACATCATGGAAAGAGGTGTGTCAGCAGGTAGGCTAGGGAAAGCCAAGAAATGGAAGGTGTATACCATGGATAACACCAAAGTTTCTTGCTGAGTGTGCATGCTTACTTACTTACTTATGCCCGTCACCCTTGACAGGGTATGGGCCACCAACTACAGCTCTCCACCGAATCTTGTCCTGGGCCAGCTGTTCTATTTGGTTCCATGTGTAGCCTCTAAGCTTAGCATCTGCCTCAAAGTCTCGCCTCCAGGTGTTTAGGTGGTGGCCTCTTCCTCTCTTCCCTGAGGATTCCAGCGCAATGCCTGTCTTGTAATGTTGTTTGCTGGTTTGCGAAGAGTATGCCCGATCCATCTCCACCTCCTCCTCTTAACTTCTTCCCCAATCGAAGTTGGTTGGTCCTTTCCAAAATTGGTGGCGTTGCTAATAGTGTCTGGCCATGAATCGTAGAATCTTCCTGAGACAGCTATTTGTAAATGTCTGAAGTTTTTAGTGGTGGTCTTGTTTAACCCCAGGTCTCTGCCCCATACAGCAGTACTGACTTCACGTTAGAGTTAAACAGCCTTATCTTGTTGATCAAGGATAGTTCTCTTGTTTTCCAGACCCTATTTAACTGTATGAAGGCTGCTCTTGCTTTTCCTATCCTTGCCCTGACATCAGCTTCTGATCCACCCTGCTTGTCAATTATGCTGCCAAGGTAGGTAAAGGACTGCACTTCCTCCAGTGGCTTCCCTTGCAGAGTGATAGGGTTAGTATTTGTGGAGTTTAATTTAAAGATGTTTGTCTTCAGATTGTTAATGTTAAGACCCACCTCTAGCGCTGTAACTGCCACCAAATTTGTCTTGTTTTGCATTTGCTGCTGGCTGTGAGAGATGAGGGCGAGATCATCAGCATAGTCCAGATCTTCCAGCTGATTCCATAGGGTCCATTGGATCCCATTTTTTTGTCCTGCAGTAGATTTCTTCATAATCCAATCGATAACAAACAGGAAGAGGAATGGTGACAGTAAGCATCCTTGCCTGACCCCAGTTTTTACTTGAAAGCTTTCAGAGAGCTGCCCTCCATGTATAACCCTGCATGATAGACCATTGTATGAGTTCTTTATCAAATTTACTATTTTCGTTGGTATACCATAGTGCTTCAGAAGGCTCCACAGTGTCTCTCTGTCCACGCTATCAAGCGCCCTTTTCAAAGTCAACAAAGTTGATATACAATGGTGAGTTCCATTCAACTGACTGTTCCACAATTATTCTGAGCGTTGCAATTTGATCAGTACGATCTATTTTTGGAAGCCTGCCTGCTCTTCTCTCAGCTTTTTGTCAGTGGTGTCCTTTATCCTTTCCAAAAGGATCGGTTGAAAACTTTTCCTGGAACGGAGAGAAGATTGATGCCTCTGTAGTTGTAGCATTTGCTAAGATCCCCTTTCTTGGGAAGCTTAATGAGATGGCTCTCTTTCCATTCTGAAGGAACAGTTTCCTCTGCCCAGATTCTTTCAAAGTGGGTACAACATCTCCACTGATGTATTCAAGTCTGCTTTAAGGGCCTCTGCGGGGATGTTATCTGGTCCTGCAGCTTTCCCATTTTTCATTTGGATGATGGCTTTCCTGATCTCCTCCTTGCTTGGCTTTTCACAATTGATTGGTAGATCTTCATTGGCTGGCTCAATAATTGGAGGGTTTAGAGGTGGCCGGTCTATATAGAAGTTCTTCAAAGTGTTCCACCCACCTTTTCAGTTGATGTTCTATACTATTGATGGTTTTCCCTTGCTTATCTTTAACAGGTCTCTCTGGCTTACTGTACTTTCCTGAAAGTTGCTTGGTGATATCATACAACATTTTTGTGTTACCACTGTAAGCTGCCAGTTCTGCCTCAACTGCCAACTGTTCCACATAATTGTTCTTGTCTATTTTAATGCATCTTTTGACCTCTCTGTGGGCATCTGCATATTCTTCTTGGGCCTTGATCTTTGAAGCTCTGGTTTTACTGTTGTTTACTTTTGCCTTCTTCCTCTTTCTGTCTTCTATCTTTACCAGTGTTTCTGCAGTGATCCACTCTTTCTGATGATACTTTTTAGGTCCCAGTTTCTCTTGACAAGCTAAGTCTACAGCCTTTTTCACATTCTGCCAAGAGCTGTTTACTCCACCCTCCTCAACCAGTTCTTGTAGCACTTCAAATTTGTTCTTCAGTGCAATGTTGAACTGTTCTTTTGTCTGAGAATCTTTCAATAGATGAACATTGTATTTGATTCTCTAGATGACTCTTGAACCTGGGTTCTTTTTAGCTTTAGCTTCAGTCTAGCCACCACCAAGTGATGGTCAGATGCTACATCTGCCCCTCTTTTCACTCTGACATCTTGTAATGTTCTTCTAAACCTTCTACAGATGCATATGTGATCTATCTGGTTTTCTGTTGTGTAGTCAGGGAGACCCATGTATTTTTGTGTATCCGTTTGTGGGAAAATGCTGCCTCAATGACCAAATTATTGAGCACATAGATCAACAAACCTTTCACCATTCTCGTTGATTGTTCCCAGAGCATGTGTACCCATGATTTGCTCATATCCTATGTTACTGGATCCGACCTTGGCATTTATATCGCCCATAAGGATAGTAAGGTCTTTGTCTGTGTAGGTCTCGAGGATCTGCTGCAGTCTTTCATAAAACTGATCTTTATCTTCCTCTTAACTGTCATTAGTTGGTGCGTAGCACTGGACCACATTCATTACAATTTTCTTCTTCTTTGTATGGAATGAAGCTGTGATGATCCTGGGGCCATGTGCTTCCCATCCAATCGGGGCTCTCTGGGCTTGTTTAACATAAGACCAACCCCTTGGGAGTGAAGTGCTTCACTGTCCTCATGTCCAGAATAAAGCAGCAACTCTCCTGTAGATAATCGACACTGACCAGCCCCTGTCCACCTCGTCTTGCTGATTCCCAACAAACTCAAGTTGTTATTTCTCATTTCTGCTGCCACTTGGGCTGCCTTGCTTAGCTCATACATGGTCCTGACATTCCATGTGCCAATGTTTATTTTTCCTGGTAGAGAAGGGTGCTCTGCTTTGTGGCGTCCTTTTGGCTTTGGCCACAAAACTTCATAAATCTTCCATTTGAAGAACCCTCCTCTTCCAAGACAAGATTGTCTGTGTTTCCTGTAGTTGGTGTTTTTGTAGATGAAAGGCATGCAAATGAGGTAGATTTGTGATTCAGGAAACCCGAACCTGTCCGAGTAAGAGCAGTGTTATTTGCAGAAATGTACTCAGTTGACAACTGAGTACCATTCTGCAAATAGCAAAACGGAGCCGTGACAGCTCCAAACAAAGTTTGCATCCAGTGCAGGAAGCATGCCAATGGCCAAATATACGGCCATTGGAAATGTTCCCTGATGCAAAATTAAAATAAAAATATATTTTTTTCGTCGGTTTCCAATGTTTAAGTGTAGCGTAGCACCGTGCAAACAGGCTGCGCTCTAAAAACCAGAATACTACAAATTAAAACCCACAAACATGGATTTTATTGAAAGTGGTAATGTACAATGCAAAGGAATGGCAGGCTGAATACAAGATGGCCACCGAGTAGAGGTTACTAAGGGGGGAAGCTCAGTCTAAGACATGTAACCAAGCATTAGTAGGCAATCC
>NC_056739.1:1636075156-1636096991 GCF_019279795.1 Protopterus annectens | reverse complement strand
GGATTAGAAGTCTGAAACTCAAATGTATGTCATTATTTAGTGACTACAATTCTGAGATCATCCCAGTGATTTGCCAGGGAGAAAGAGGAACAGGCCAAAAATATGAGCTAACTATCTGGACATTCTGTGAAAATCTGTACAGTTGAGCAGTATGATTATGCATACAGCTTACTACCCCTCCCAGGATTTGAACCATGGCTGTGTGTGCTAAAAGTACAACAGTTTGTGTTTTACCAGGGGGAGCTATTTAGAAACTGCCATTTGCTTTTTCAGTTTTTTCTGTCTAAGTCTCTCTTGGTTGTACAAACTGACCTTTGTAGTTAACAACAGTCTTATACAGACATTCCTAGGCATATTTTGTATGTAGCACAATTGTGGGTAACAGTGGGTAACACAACATTATAATTCAGAGAATGCAACACTAAATGCCATACAATACCAGAGTAAACAAAACCAGTCCAGGATTATAGAACTTTATTGCCAGGCAGTTACGGTTTTATTTAAATATGACCTATATGGGACTATTACTGTCATATTATCTGGTTTATTCAGTACAACCCATACACAGTTTTTATACTGCCAGGTGACTTTCTACTATTTTATATTTATTTGGTATGACTGCTACAAGCAGGATTGTTACTCACCAGACTTGCAACACAGCCTTTGCAACCTACTGGCATGGGCTTCCTGATTCACAGCCTGCTCAGCTGCAGCTGTAAAGGGAATAGAGAAATATTTAGGCATGCCTATCCATCACATACACAGGCTGGACTGGATATGAACACTTACACACTGCTGGGACATCACCCCTCTGCCTTATTTCTTGGACCCATTCATCCAAGAGCTCCCTCTTCCTCCGTTTCAATTCAGCATAGGGGTGCCAGACCTGTCCACCAGTCAGAGGGATACCAGTGGCACTTTTGAGGTCATGGGCAAGAAGGTCCCAGGATTCCACTTTATATTGGGAGCCTTGGTACTGGACTACAGCAGTCTCTCATCATGTTTTTTAACAGGAGTCCTACCATGACCTTGGACTCCTGCATGCCCCAGCGCTATACCCGGAAGTGCATGCCCTCACCAACACCTGCCATACTGCCTAAAGTGGGAAGCTACAACCAGTTATGAGCTGTATTCCCACCTGCGGGGTTGAAATACAGCAGATTTCCAACCCTTTGCCGTTATTGGATGTTTTTCAATATGCTGAGCTAAGCTAAGCTACGGGCAAACCTGCTTAGCTAAAGTTGGCAGTGCTTAAAGGGGCAGGTTCAGCACTGCTTACCAATGGGCAAATCCATTTACCCAGGCTACTCATTCCTTAGCAGTCATATTTACACAATGCTTACACCTGTGCATTGCTTATTTTTTATTTTATAGACTATCTGCTGTATGGGACTGATTCATTATTCATTACATATTATAAATTTGTTTACTGTCCCTGACATCCCCCAATGTGCTTTCATTACATTTATTCATGTGTGACTATACTGTATCGGGCACTTGTGTTTATATGGGGGTTTCACAACTTTATTAAACTGACACTTCACATCTGGACCTCCTACAGTACCTGGTTAACAAATAAATGTTATTTAGTAGTGAATTATAAAAAAAAATGCTTATGTACTGATTTCATATGTAAAATGCAAATTGGTTACAGTGGGGATCAAACCAGGAATGGCTACTTGAAAACCATATGCTCTAACCACTACATGATTGCAGCACTGCTATGTTGGATGTCGCTTGCTATTTAACTTCTTGTGCTGTTTAAGCTGGACTAAACGTAGCTAAGCAATGGGCACACCAACGCAGCTATGCTTAAACTTTATTGCATATGTAAAAAAATATATCTGCTGTGTTTTTTATTTGTACCATTTAGAATATCCATGTTAATGCTGAACCTGTTATTCTATCAACTTTCTGCTTTGTGGGACGATTGTCCCTTATGGCTTTGTCCACATTCCTTACTCTGACAGGCTGGGAGGTGTGCGCTATGTGCTTATGCTACATCTGTTATTCTATCAACTTTTGCCTTGGTAGGGAAGATTGTCCATTATAGCTTTGACCAGATTTCTTACCCTGATGGGTTGGGGGTGTTATGAGTGTTCTCGCATGTTTTAAATTGCCAAATGGCAATTCTTGTTTGCAGGAGGTGTGTGTATTGTGACCGCACTGCTCTCAGACACACCCCCTGCACTTGTACACAGAACCATGTCCATTTTACAGCATGGCTGCACGCCTTCATGAATATGCATGGGGAATGGCTATGCTGCAAAGGAATGGTCCCTTCTGTGCAGGAATAAGCTATTCCTGCACAGAAGTTTACTGAATCCCGGTCAGTATTTGCACTACTGTTTACACACATATGGTTCATTTGAACTTTTCTACTTGGTGAAACTCATTATGCTTTACTATAATGTGGCAATGCTGCACTAGATAGATAGATTATTAGTGGAGTCTGATCTTAATTACCTCATCTATATGTCTATGATGTATATATAAAAAGTGTGGAAAGTCACTTAATAACTATGAAAGCAATTGATTTTATTTGTACATATTATCATTTTGTAGTTTCTGTACTTTATTACTTATTTTATCAAATTTTATAACTTTTTTACTATTTGTTTGTGGAAAGATGCGGGCATTGTGCCTTAAACAACTATCTGGCTGTTAGTGTATCAGTGACTCCCCTCTATTTAATACAAGTGTTTCCCTCTGATTTGTTTTTCTGTTTGCTACATTTTTACATCATATTATGGATTAATTCATTTTACATCATATTATGGATTAATTTATAATTGCTTATATTGTGTGATCAATAGACCTTCAGATTTTGTTACAGTGAGTTTTCTCATTTGTTAATTTGATAGATAGCACTACCACTTTGCTAAACATAGGGCCAGATTCATGATGGCTTGCACTGAGTCTAAGAGTAGAGTAAGACTCCATGCAGCCATCATGTCCGACGAGCGATCCAGGAACAGCCTGTAGGGGCGTGTAAGAGAGCTCCTAAAATGGCTCTTACACGGACAGGGCTGGGACATGCATATCACCTCAATTGCAGGTGAAAGGCATGCAAATGAGGTAGATTTGTGATTCAGGAAACCTGAACCTGTCCGAGTAAGAGCAGTGTTATTTGCAGAAATGTACTCAGTTGACAACTGAATACCATTCTGCAAATAGCAAAACGGAGCCGTGACAGCTCCAAATAAAGTTTGCATCCAGTGCAGGAAGCATGCCAATGGCCAAATATACGGCCATTGGAAATGTTCCCTGATGCAAAATTAAAATAAAAATATTTTTTTTCGTCGATTTCCAATGTTTAAGTGTAGCGTAGCGCCGTGCAAACAGGCTGCGCTCTAAAAACCAGAATACTACAAATTAAAACCCACAAACGTGGATTTTATTGAAAGTGGTAATGTACAATGCAAGGGAATGGCAGGCTGAAGACAAGATGGCCACCGAGTAGAGGTTGCTAAGGGGGGAAGCTCAGTCCAAGACATGTAACCAAGCATTAGTAGGCAATCCTATGTAAATGAGTGTTAGGATAGTGAATCGCTAGTTTACATAGCAAATGAGCACAGTCAGTGGGGTGTAGGAGTAGGATATGGGGAGTAACATGGTAGAAGATAGGTGACATCACGAGGGGGGTATGTATGAAAGAAGTGAAGCTCATTGGAGCAGAGTGGCATGTGTCCACTGTTATTTAGACATCATGGAAAGAAGTGTGTCAGCAGGTAGGCTAGGGAAAGCCAAGAAATGGAAAGTGTATACCATGGATAACACCAAAGTTTCTTGCTGAGCGTGCATGCACGCGTGTGCAAACCTGTAACCCCGAGTAAGACAGATTGCGCTCGTGTAAGCGTGAGCACACGTGTTTAAACTGGAGTAAGCATGTATAAGGCTGTTTAAAGAGTTGTAAGCGCATTTGCGATGGTGTGCACGTGTTTTAACCCGAATAAGCAAGTTTTAGTCCGTGTAAGCATGTGTGGGCGCGTGTTAGCTGCTGTGCACGTGTTTGTGCTTGTGTGCGTGGTGCTCCCCCCCTGAGGAAACAGAAAGGAAAAAGGAAGCACAACAAATAGTAGGGAGCTACCAGGGAGTACTAGCAGAGCTAGCAGGTGAAAACAATCAGAATCAGGCAATTACACAGGCAGTACACTAGCCCAGCCCAGCCTAGCACTTAAAACTCTGCAAACAACAGCCCAGTATGTTTCTCACAACAGACACTGCAGTAAGCTAATAGAAGTGAAAACTGAAAAAGCTTTACTGAGACAAAAAATGTTAGGGGCTGCCATTGCTGTTATAAGGCGACATATGCAACATGCTGAGGGTGGTGACAATGGAAATGCTGCTGGACAACCCACAGTGAGCAGACGGAGAAGAGTGTACAGGCCCAGGGTAACCTACCAGGGGCTACATGAGCTGGAGACAGTGGAGCGCTATAGAGTGGACAGAGACCTCCTGCAGCAAATTGTTGAGCTGTGCAGGCCATGCCTCACACACAGAACCAACAGAGGGGAACCCATCCCAGTGGAAACCAAGATATGTGTTGGCTTAAGAATATTAGCAACAGGTACCTTCCAGAGACCAACTGGTGATATGATGGGGATATCACAGGCATCAGCATCCAGGGTACTACACCAGTTCCTGGATGCCATGTCAGCACATGTCGGTGATCATGTATATTTCCCAAATTCCTGTGAGGTATTGGCCAGCAATATGTGTCTCTTCCAGCAAATAGCGGAATACCCTGAGGTAGTGGGTTCAATAGACTGCACGCACATACACATCAAAGCACCAGCCGGCGAGCGGGGAAGGGTCTACTTCAACCGCAAGGGCTTCCCCTCCATCAACTGCCAGGTTGTGTGTGATGCCCAGGGCATAATACTGAATGTGTGTGCAGGCTCTCCTGGAAGCTACCATGATTCCCATATCTGGCATCTGACGCAGCTGTACCAGACATTTGCCAATGGGGACATCCCACATGGTCACCTAGTGGGGGATGCTGGCTATGCACTGGAGCCGTGGCTGATGACACCCATGAGAAACACACACACCTGAACAGGAGCAGTAATGAGGCACACGCACAAACACGTAATGTAATAGAGTGTGTGTTTGGGCTGCTCAAGTCATGGTTCCGGTGCCTGGCCACATCTGGTGGAGCCTTGCAGTACTCACCAACTACATGTACCCAAATTGTCATGGTATGTGCTATGCTACATAATATGATCCTGTGAAAACAGCTGCAGCAGGACCAGCATAGGCCTAGGCCAAACAGCCCCCCACCATTGCCAAGGCCATCACAGGCACTGCGTGACTCAGAGGAGGAACAACCTGAGGCTGCCCCAGTAGGCAGAAGGAGGCATGCCCAGTATGCTTTGGCCTTGGCAAAGAGGCAATGCATAGCACATACACTGGCTCAGTAGGAACTCTGGAAATGATACCCCTCTCCAACTCGCACATAAAGTAAAAGGGATCCCTAAGTTGACACTACCTGCTTCCAAACATGTGCAGGAAGTGTACTATGTGCATTCGACATAGGCAGCCCTGTAGCACCACCTAAGGCATGAATACCATGTGTTAAGCAATATAAAGCAGTGCTAAACAGCAATTACCACCATGTAGTATATGCAAACAAAATCGCACACACCAACTAGCACAACTGTGGTCAATGTTCAGTAATACTGGGCAACGTCCAGCAATGTTGGTGAATATTGAGCAATGTCGGACAAGCCTGGTCTAAGTAGGGCATAGCTGAACAAAAGCCAACATGCTCATATTTGCTTAACAGGCCCTTAAGCAGTGTGGTCTGCTCAGTATGAAAATATAAAGCAGTGATGGGCCTTGACCCCAGGATACTGTCCACTATAGTCAAAGTACTGAACCACTAAACCATGACAGTATTGCAGTGGTCCACCTGTATGATGGAATGTTGATAAGTCTATGCAAAGTATTCCATGGAAACCCTGCAGGCACAACATAATCCTTGTTGAGTTATGACACAAAGGTTAGTCCAGCAGTGAGAACAGAACCTCACTTCCAACACACACAATATATATGTTAATATTGGTCATGTTTGCACACATCAGCAAATGTAGTGGACCTCAGATAGCAACATACTGAAGGGTCACACTGGGTATGCTCACACACTTGAATAAATAAAACAAATGTCAGGCAACAAAACATGTAATGTCAGAACTGGGCATGCTCACACACTTAAGCCATGTCTGAGTACAGCAGCGAGCCACACATATCTGGCAGTTGCATGTGTTAACCCAGGAACTTGTCACTATACAGCAATCCACCCTGTGCACACAGTTATATGACAACAGACACATCTATAATATAGTGGAACCCTGTCATAATCAAATATGTTCTGCAGATACTGAAGTTCTTCATGGAAACTGGTAAAGCAAAGATGATAAAGACCTGCAAACAGTATCAGCAATAAACATTGTGCATCTTGAACATTAGCATAGGTTCAAAGGTCGATACTAGGCTATCTGCCCTAGGGCATGTACAAGCCTAGCCAGAGTGTGTTTGGCATTTGCAACCCTGTCAGAATACTACACTGTGTGTGTGAATAGTAGGTCACACAAGATAGCCCATGTACGTTTATGCTAGTGTGCCTCTGTCTAGCAGGGACACAGAAGATATCCCAGGGGTAAATATACAATCACCCATACAGTCATCAAGATGTCTCCAGTAGGTGGTCAGTGGGTGGCTCTGCCTATGTGAAACTGGGATTACATTCTGTAGTGAGTGGAGCCTCTGGGATAAGAATCTGTCCCTCCACAATATCCTATTAACATCTGTGCTGAGGTATACATCCCTGCAGTGTGTAGCTCCAAGGGAGTTGCATATTCTGAGGTGGAGCATGTCCAGTAATTCTAGATTGGGTATAGTTGTAAACATCAGGCACACATCATATCTGAGTAGGTGGTAAGCGACTGAGTAGAGCTGGAGTTACTGCATCTGAACTATGCAGGGCATCTGTGTGAGTCCCTAAATCTGCTTGGTGAGGACTGTCCGTGGCCAGTACAGTTGCAGCAGGTTTCAGCTAAGGTACACCCCAAATGTGGCATTGTAACCAAGCATGGATGTGATGAGTATAGGGGCACAATGACCTCACTCGATCTAGATGTGAAACCATATGGGATAAGGTGGCAAACATAGAAGGTGTGTCCAACCACCTTGCCAACATGAATGTTAAAGGTGACAGTACGAACAAGTGATGTCCACAAACCCCTAACATCTCCTACTGTATGTAATGGAGTACTACCTATGTGGTAATGTGTGGGCATGTTGTTACTCCCAAAGGGGATGACTATGCAACTAATGGCATTTAGCTGTAGGCCATGCCTCAGGCACCAGTCATCCATCTCTGTGAGACCCTGACTGAGTATGCATGTGGCAGCTGGAGAGTTGATCATGGCACCCAATTTGCAGTCAAGTGCAAACATGTTCAGCCATATTCCCCCTGTGATAGTCTGTACGTAAGACAAATATATACTGAACAAGAGAGATCCCAGGACCAAGCTGTGTGGGATGCCATGTGTAACTGGTGTATAGTCAGACATGGCACCTGCAATCCTGACCATGCGGGTGCTATCCCTGATCTAGGTATCAATCCATTGTGTGAGATATGTGTCCAAATTGATGCTGGTGAGCCTATGCATAATGGCCCAGTGGGTTATTGTGTTGAATGGTTTTGCAAGGTTCAGGTATGCTGTGTGGATAGCTGTCCCTATGTCGATGGACCTGTTAGCCATTTAAAGAATATCTACAGGTTCAAGAGGCAATATCTGCCCACAACAATGCTGAAATGAGTAGGACACAGTGTCTGCAGGTTCCCGATGTCTATGTGTAGGAGTCCTATGACAATATGCTCCATAGCTTTGCAGAACAGGCTACATAGGCTTATAGGGTAATATTGTCTGTGGTCCATTGTGGCACCAACTCTGTGGAGCAGGACCACTGTCCCAGTATGCCATTCCTTGGGTTTATATCCTGTGGTAACTCCGATATTGAACAGTGATGTAATGTGAGGGTTGCATTTGTCATGATGCTCGTGTATGATGCAGGCTGGGACACCATCTGATCACATTGACACTGTGATGTATGCTGTGGGGAGGGCAGCGCTCACCTGTTACTGTGTGATGTCAGGGAGGTTATACTCTGTTGGGATGGATAGTTGCTCCTTAGAGGGGATGGGTGGAAGACATCTGCACTGAACCTGTTTGCCAGGATGTAGGCAATGCCAGTGGGTTCAGGGTAGGTTTAGTCAGTATGCAGTAACGCACAGCATATCAGTGAGTGTCCACCCAGGTTCCTGACATAACTGAAGAAGGCTGTGTGATAGTCCTACATGTCAGGTGCAATTGTCTGGTAGAAGCGGCCCTTAGAAAAGTCCATGAGTGATTGTAGCTGTCTGCTAGTACAGATCACAGATGCCTTCCTAGTCTGGGATTGTGCTCTATCATGTAGTAGCGTCCTTCTGATGTTGTACATCTTATTAATGGCTGGGGTCTACCAGACAGGTCCCCTGCCATTGTAGTAGTGGGTCTTGTTGTTATTTGGGATAGCTAAATCCATGCAGTCCACTAGGTGTCCATAGAATGTGTATGTAAAGGATGCAGCAGTGTGAGCCATATATGCCACTGTCTCAGGATCTCTGAAGGATACCACCATGCTTCAGTGAAGTGAGATGTTGGCTCATGAGAAGTTCACCAAGATTACCCAGGATGGGTGTGTGGAGGGTATATGTATGTCCTGTGAGATACATGTATGTTCTGACCTTACCAATGAGGGGTATATCGCTGGTGTGGAACATAGAGTCCCCATGTTGGTGATGAGCAGGTCCAATATGTATTCCCCCTTGTGGCTGTGCTGACTGGTTGTTCCAAAGCATATGAATCCACAAATTGTAGTGCTGTTGGGAGAGGTTGTCGGGCCTTGAGTAGTATCCCCAGTCAATATGTGTGTATATGAAGTCACACAATATAATGGTGTCTGTGGAGACCTTCATATTCTCCATAGTTCCCACAAAAGCCGAGTGTGTTTTCTGAGTTTGGGAGTGTGTTCAGTAGCAGGCAACAGACTGAAAGGTAGTATTGCACAATGGTAGTTGTATATGTATGGTCTGTGATGCTTTGTGCAGTGCTGCTAACCTGGAGGTGTGTGTATCTGTGATGTATATGGATACTCCCCCTAGTTGTGTTGTCTGTTCCAAGTCTTGTTGTCAGACAGCATGGTATGAAACATAACCTGGTAATGCTGGTGTGCATAAGCAAGCCTGAACCAGGTGTCTGTCAGTGCACAGATATTGCTCTCCTCCATACTGAGGAGAGTTCTGAGTGGCCACAATATGAGGTTAACACAACTGTTGTTGAGCAGCATTACCCTTTGTTTCATTTAACCTGTAATGTCTATGGAGGTGGGTTTGTCTTCTGAGCCCTGCTAAAAAAAGGCACTCTGGTGGTAGAAAGAGCCTTAGCCAGCATACCAAAGTCCAAGGGTGACAGGTGCAAGCTGTCCATAGTGAAGCTACATGGCATGTTGAGCATGTCATCATACGCTGACAGACACTGTATCCCCTATGAATGAAACAAAGTTGTTAGCCAACTGTTAAATGTGATATGTGTGTCCGTATACTGTGACATCATAATTGGTGGATGTAAGATGCTAGACAAGGTCAGGGTCATACTGGCTTGGGCTACATGATCAGAGTGTACCTCCATGTATCATGTCATGTGGTCCAGGGAGTAACATCCAAGGTTACACACTCTATGTAGCATGCACAATGATGGTGCCAGTCTTGTACTTGCTTTGGAGTGACCTGACTGCCTGTGTTATGTGGCAGATCCTGGCACCCAACAGACAGCGCAAAGTGACTATTCCCTTGTCAGGGCTGGTGAGTGGTACATCAGTGTGTCTAAGCATAAGTGTCACCTATTACAAGTGTATTAGGTGTGTTGTTTAGCCTGACGGGCAGTGACTGTGTGGCACACTGACATTGTGAACTTAGTGATATGTGGGTATTGTAGTGGGGTAGCAGGTGTGTGTGTGTCTGCTTTGGAGGTCTCTGCTGCTTAGGTAGAGTACATTTACAGCATCCAAGTATGTCAATGTGTGCTAATGTGGTTTGAGTGCTGTTGCTAGAGGATATGTGAGACTGATATGTGGTGTGTGTGGTTACCTTCACCACCTGATAGATTGTGCTAGTCATGGGTTGAGAGAGTTCATCTCCCTGTATGTCTATATAGGTGCATCTCACTCATATAGCTGAGTTTGTCGGGAGGAGGAGAGGGTTGTCTGTGTACATGAGACAGATGTGACATTGTGTCAATATCACAATATCCACCAACTGGACTGAACAGTACACACAAAACCGACCACTGGACATGCCACGATATTATCATGACATAATCTGTAGCCTGATCACAAAGGATCAGTAGGGTGTTAAGCATGTAAAAGAGTATAACAGGGATTAGTGCTCATGTTTTTTAGTGTTTTGTAAAGAGGAGCTGAGAAGGAGTCCAGACTGAATCATGACATCTCCCTCAGCTATGTCATAAATATCAATGTATACACATATATGTCCTGAGTCAGGGCCAGCTGTACCTGAGTGTCAATGCTGACATCATGACAGACAGGCCCATATGTACATACCCATCCCCCACTGACAATAGTCCAAATCATCATACCAGGAGATATCACATGTAGAATGGATGAGCAGCTACCCCCACTGCCAAAAGCAAGGCAGCAGGTGGAATACATTGATTCGCAATATGTGTCATGCACAAACTACAGAACAAACAGATCATGCACCTGAACAGTCAGCAGAGCCGCACCCCCTACACAGGATGTGGAACCGTTGAATGTGTCACAGCTACATATGGCACTCCCCACAAGTGTTGGTGCACAACACACCATGGGAAGTCAAGTCCAGTATGCCTATGAGGTCTGATCTGCAAGGTTATGGAGTCCATCATGGTTGCAGTCATAAACAGAGCTATTGGAAGCTGACACACACACAACCCTACCAACTGTGGTATGTTCATGTGCAGATCATGGTTCCCAAACATGCTAGACTGTTTGCAAGGCAGCCACCCAGGACATACATCAATGAACACATCTACACATGTGACACATAGACTTTGAATAGCCCTTTATCAACATCCCAGACACATGTAGTATCCACAAAACCAAGAAGCTGTGCATAAATATGTGTCGACATATGACGGAATGTCAATGTGTCCACAGATAGATCACACAAGGTAAGGATACTGAGGTCATGTTCAAGCTGTTGACACCTGCTGACCCACATGGACCATTCCTGGAATGGCATAAAACAAAGTGTACACACATCACCATGCCCAGTCTGATGATGTCACCATCCTATAAATACAGCAGTAGAGGGAAAACCAGCCAGTAAAGCAAATAATGCACCGTGTTAATGCATCTCTTTCCAGTGTCATAACATAGTTAGATAGGGGGTTAAATCCTGCAAAGTGTGTGTGTGTGGGTGGGTGTATGTGTGCAGTTTCCTTTGAGAGGTGTTCCTTTTTGGAGACTGGGAAAACTCAGTAAAGGAGGTACATTCCTCTTTGGAAAGTCTGATGATGTCACCATCCTACAAATACTGCAGGAGAAGGAAAACAAGCCAGTAAAGCAAATAGCGTACCATGTTACTGCGTCTCTATGTATCATAACATAGTTTGGTAGGGGTTTGAATCCTGCAAGCAGTGAGTGTGTATGTGTACAATTGTCTTTGAAAGGAGTGCCATTTTTGGAGACTGTGAAAACACACTAAAAGAGGTACATTCCTCTTTGGAAAGTCTGATGATGTCACCATCCTACAAATACAGCAGGAGAAGGAGAGCCAGCCAGTAAAGCAAATAATGCGCTGTGTTAGTGTGTCTCTCTCTCTCTAGTATCATAACATAGCTAGGTAGGGGTTTGAATCCTGAAAGCAGTGAGGATGTGTGCAATTGTCTTTGAAAGGAGTGCCCTTTCTGGAGACTGTGAAAACACACTAAAAGAGGTACATTCCTCTTTGGAAAGTCTGGTGATGTCACCATCCTACAAATACAGCAGGAGAAGGGAAACCAGCCAGTACAACAAATAACACACCATGTTAGTGCGTCTTTCTCTAGTATCATAACATAGGTAGGTAGGGGTTTGAATCCTGTAAGCATTGAGTGTGTGTGTGTATGTATGTGTGCGATTGTCTTTGAAAGGAGTGCCCTTTTTGGAGACTGTGAAAACACACTAAAAGAGGTACATTCCTCTTTGGAAAGTCTGGTGATGTCACCATCCTACAAATACAGCAGGAGAAGGGAAACCAGCCAGTAAGGCAAATAGCACGCTGTATTAGTGCATCTCTTTCTCTCTCTCTCTCTCTCTAGTATCATAACATAGTTAGATAGGGGTATGAATCCTGCAAGCAGTGAGTGTGTGTATGTGTGCAATTGTCTTTGAAAGGAGTGCCCTTTTTGGAGACTGTGAAAACACACTAAAAGAGGTACATTCCTCTTTGGAAAATCTGGTGATGTCACCATCCTACAAATACAGCAGGAGAAGGAAAACCAGCCAGTAAAGCAAATAGCGTGCTGTGTTATTACGTCTCTCTCTAGTATCATAACATAGTTGGGTAGGGTTTTGAATCCTGTAAATGCTGACTGTTGGTCAACACAGTGTGGGTTTTGCTTTTACTATGGTATGACATAGTATGATGACAACAGTAAGTGCACTGCAGACATCAGGTATCTGCATGGCAAATATATATGTGTACACGTCCCCTCAATCACTACATAGGTGTGAAGCCTGCATACTACATGAATACATTTGTTTCCATTGACAGGTTGTGCCGCTGCTACTCAGATCATAGGTTACATATGTATGTATCTGACATGGTGGTCCACTGTCATGTTCGGTGGCCAAGGTCATCTGTGGCACACACATCCATGACAGTTACTTAAGAGTAGTGTGAGTGAGACAAACTGAAAAAAAACCGGCACACCAAACTAACGAAATCCTAAATACCAGGAGGGAGCAGACGACAGTAACACCAACAAGCAACAGTAAACCAAGCTCAATATTCTTTTTTGAACGCAGGTTTATTAGCAAGATAAAAAGCGTTTTCGCTGCAGTTAAACCAAAGCAGCTTCTTCAGAAACACGTTAAAAACCGCCAACTTTAGCATTTAAAAACTCTTAGGGAAGTGTGTCAGCAGACATCACTTCCTGTAACAACGCTAAAGGAAAATTTTTTTAAAGATAATTTTTTAGCGTTAAACAGCAAAATGTATCAAATAGTCTGTATGTATCTTCATTCCAATAAGTATTTCACATTATACTAAACATATATATATATGGAAAAAGGTATATGCAGAAGTATAAAAATACACAATATATATATATATATATATATATATATATATATATACAATATTAAAGACATATTAAAACTAAAACTTTTTTAGTTTAGTATTAAATACTCTATAATCCAAACCTACCAGAGGGGCATGAATTTCACAAAAAGACAACAAGTCTTATTTGTATATACTATTTAATATACCTTCTCATTTTTAAGACTACTGAAATATTGCAATTGTCATTTAAGCCAGGGCTATGGAAGGCACTAAGCTTAATTTGCCATTCCAGTTCACGAAGTTCTAACAATAGGGAGAGTGGTCCTCCTCAAATACTCATGGGAATATGGTCTATTCCCATGAAAGAAAACTTATGGTTTGGGAAATTGAGCACATGTTTAGCTAGTGCGTTGTCCTGTTTATTAGTCCTGATGGCATAGACGTGTTCGTAAATACGATGATGTAACTTACGATCCGTCTTGCCAATATAAAAAGCAGGACACGCATTGCAAAACGCTCCATAAACTACTGATTTAGTATTACAGTTGATTGTATGGTAAATCCCATATTTTACTTCATTAATGTGAAAGGAAAGACCCACTCTAACAAAATTGCACCAATTACATGCCCCACATATTGTGGACCCTTTGCACCTAGAAAATTGGTTAATATTTGATTTGGTTTGTAAAAGTTCTTTCAAATTCTTGCCTTTCCTAAACACTACTCTAGGAAAAGGTCCCAACCTTTCAAAAAGAAGAGCATCATTCCTAATAATTTGCCAGTTTTTAGATATAATATTACAAATTTCACTAGAATCATTACTGAAAGTCGTGATGAAACTAGTAGAAAAAGTCTCTTTATTTTGTCTAAACTTCCCTATTTGTGTCAAATCAGATAACTGAGTTCCCTGTCCACTCTCTAGATAAGAGTTATCATCAAACTCTATATCACTGGTCATTAGCTCATTAAATTCTTTCAGTAAAGGTTTATAAAAACCAACAGACCTTTTATACTCAATTTCTACGATGGTCTCATCTATCAAAGTGTCTGGGTAGCCTCTATTACTAAATTGACTTCTAAGGAAGGTACATTCCTGGTTGAAAGAAAGAGCTGTATTACACATCCGAACAGCTCTAACCAACTGACCTTTTATTATTGCTCTCTTCTGTTTAAAGGGATGCAAACTGGTAAAATGTAAAAGGGAATTGCAATAGGTGGATTTTTTCTAAATACCTTTGACAGGTAAATCTCAGCACTATTATCTTTACTGAGATTGACATCTAAATAGTCAATCTCTTCAGAAGAGAAACAGTATGTAAACTTAAGGAAACTAGTCGTGTGGTTCATAAAATCAACCAACATTTCTGCTTCAGTTAAATTACCTTGAAACAAAATAAAAATGTCATCAAGGTATCGTGTGTACAAACATAACTGTTCCTTAAATGTGGGGTTTGAGAGAATATATTTATATTCCCAAAAAGCCATGAAGATGTTAACTACACTGGCTCCACAAGGGGAGCCCATGGCTACTCCTTGTTTTTGAAGGTAAATTTCATCATTAAAGATGAAAAAATTAGATCCTAGAACTATACCTAATAATTTGGTGACTATGTCAATTTCGTTATTAATAGCTCCTAGTTCTCGTAATTTTAACTCAATCCACTCAGTCACTTCCTGGTGTGGGATGGAGGTGTATAAGTCCACCACATCAATGGTTAAAAAATTGTTAACTGTATTAAATGGGACTTCATTGATGTTACTTAAAAAAGTCCAAGAGTCCTTGCAAATAGATGGTATATTTTTAATATATTTTATTAGAATGTAGTCGATTAATTTCACACTGGTATAAGTCATAGAAAACCTCCCATCTACCAATGCCCTCATAGGTGGATTCACAAGATCTTTGTGAATCTTGGGTATGCCAAACATCACTGGCACTTTAGGAAAAGGAAAATCCAAGAAGTTATATAGATCATAGTCTATTTTCCCTGCAAGGAACATATCTCTAAGATATCCCCTAATCCTCTTATGGGCTACGTTCATTTCATTAATAGAGGAAGGACTATACACAGGTGATTCCAATACAGTAAACATTTTATCATTATACATATTGTTATTCAAAATAACAAGTCCTCCTCCTTTATCAGGTTTTACAACTCTTACAGGTAGAAGTTTAAGGTCATGTAAAGTTTTTCTCTGCTCCTTAGTTATATTTTGATAGGTGGAAAAGTTCTTAGAAACAAAGTTGTTTTTAATATTTCTAAAATCTAGCTCACAGATATTTTCAAACATATTTAGCCCAGCATGCAATGGTGGATTGAAAATGCTCGGAATTCTCAAATTAGATTGAGGTGCTGGGATAGCATTATTAAAGAGCAGGTCCAAATTCAGTTTCCTGACATAACATTTTAGATCAATTATTGTTTTAGTCAGGTCAAAATGTGAACTAGGGATAAATGTGTTGCCACGAGACAGTATTTCAATAAGTTCGGGTGACAACAACACATTTGAAAAATTATATATTTTAAAGTCACCTTTTAAGTTAGTTTGGATCAATGGCTGAGTTTGTAAGACTAAATTCTCATGAATACCTTCAATATATATATGGGTATATGCCTGGGGTATATGTCAGACATGGTCATACACAACAAAGTCTGCCAAGAATGGACAGTCTTTATAGGTGTACGACTGCCTTGTTGATATGCATTCAGGCCTCTAATGTCTGTGATACACCTTCGGACTCCACAATACCTATGGATATTTGGATACCAAGGGACACATGACATAACATGTGTCTGTATGTACACAATGGTACCCGACATACATGTTGTGGGCTACCACCAGTGTAGTACTGACGGGATAGTATGTATAGTACATGAGGATGACTATGCCATAGTCGGCTTACTGCTATACAGCATGTATCACACAACAGGTATCTGTATGTATGATACCCTTGTGTAGGATATGCGTCCCATCCAGGGAATGCATTTTAGGCCATTCCATGCATTCCCAGATTTGGATGGACACATCCCTAGTGTGTCTGCATGTACCTAAGGAGGCTATATGACACACAGGTGTGGTCACAGTAATGGGTGGCGGTCATCACCACTGGTTAGTGTTATAGTGTAGCACCGGAAGGATCCAATTGATACTGGGTTCCCTGCTACTGTGTGTCATTTGTCAGGACATCATCCAATGATTGCTTATAGACATGCTGTTGAGGTTGTGTATACTACCAGACTGTAAATCATTGACTGAAATTAACGGTATCACCCGCAGCATAGTGTCAACCCATGTCATACACATGTCTACCCATGTTAGTACATAACTGTAGTAGAATGCATACTGGCCATTGAAAGATGCAATGGGATGTTAATAATGTGTATGACAGGGTATGCCACACGTCCCATGTGTCCATGTGTCCACTATGCACGTACATCCAGACAGTGCACACCCACCATGTTCACAGATGTACACTTGCTAATCTGTACTGCACACATCACATACGTACTGTCCACTTGCTAACACATGCTGGCAACACATCACTCATCAGCCAAGTGGCACATGGGTGGATAATACATACTCAGACCTAACAGTGGTGTAAACAATGCTACATTGACAATCAGAGCTTTGATGCATAATGTCTGCTCAGATATACCTACAAGGATGTAGTTAGACTTCCTTGTTGACAACTCGCTATTATTGTTACACTGCTATAGTGTCACCCTGTGCATCAGCACCATGTTAGCCTATCCCTCCATCGATAATGCAGATGACATGAGGCGGCACAGGTATCATCATATGCACAGGGCGTTATGTTGTTTGCCACAGCCTGACATTGACCCATCCAATCGACATGTGTGTGTGTGTGTGTGTGTGTGTGTGTGTGTGTGTGTGTGTGTGTGTGTGTGTGTGTGTGTGTGTGTGTGTGTGTGTGTGTGTGTGGGACAACAGTACAGCATGGGCCAATGTTGGTGTAATGTGTGTGTGTATGTGTGAGCCCTAGTTGTTTGCTTAATGTGTGTGTGTCTGCATGCATACAGCTCCACCATGTGGCTGCCATATACGGTGGTTTGTGGGACAGCCACAGACTGTACCTGCTTGGCTGTACAGATCACTGTCTCCGGCCATGGACACAGTACCTGTGCCTGGCAGGGGTGCTACGGACGGTATCGGGTACCAACCCTGACTGGGTACTGTCATTAGAGGCAGAGGTATGATGACTGGACCCATGTCCCTACTGGGACTGGCCAGAGCCACGTGCACATGGTCTACTGGGACAGAAAATGGACAGGCCAGCCCCAGCATTGCTGGGTCTGATATTGCCACTATGGGAGCGGCTGTGAACTGTGGGCCGTCCGCGACCACTGCCAGTTGTTGCTGTTGCTGGCATGCGTCAACGTTGCAACTGTCCCGCATAGTCCTGGCTTGAGGAAGACATGTTATGGAGGGCATCTATTGTCTCCCCCCAATGTCTATCAATGACCTCGGTGTATGTCTGGATGGCACCGGCAAGGTCACGGATGCTGTCATTGATAGTGGTGTTATGTGTCCTCTGTGCCCTAAGTCCCTGCCTGGTGTAGCGTTACATACGTGCCTGAGCCTGCATTACAGCCCGGAACATAGTGGTCATCGTAAGACCTGTGAGGGCATGCCTGCCAGGGGCAATACGTCCAGTGGTGCTCCCTCGAGAACCCCTGGACCTCTGCCTATGTGTTACCGTTACGGGTCTATGGCTATGGCTGCTGTGAGGGGATGCAGGTGCCATGGGTACCACACTGTCCTGGTCAATGCCAACTGTATGCTGTCCCTCCCCTATGGCCATTGGTAGTGAGGGATGTAATGGCAGTATGAGTGTGCACATAGATGGGGTTGAATGTTGTGTACTGTCGATTGGTGGACCAATGACAGACCCTGTCAAATATCCCTGTGCCAAAATACATGTACCATAATCACCACTATCCGTGGCAGTGGCTTCAGGTCACCTGCTGCTTTCGCCAAGCCCTACCTCAGCACTTGTGAGAGGAAGACAGGAAACACAAGTTACGGTCTGCACATGCACACATGCACACATGAACACATGCACACATGCACACATGCACACATGCACAAATGAACACATGCACACATGCACACATGCACACATGAACACATGCACACATGCACACAGGAACACATGCACACAGGAACACAGGAACACATGCACACTCCTCACTACAGCAGATACACACACACAACAGAAATCCAAATCATACTCAATACTGGTTGAAGGTGGGTGACAGTATCACAAGGCAAACAGTCATGAACACGTGTCAGCATGCAGAATAAGTGTTGATCAGGTCCATGCAGTGTGAATGTAGACAGCCATAGTTAATGACAGTGTACATGGCTGTGGTGCATGTGTGTACATTTTCAGTGATTGCCTACACCCTGGAACACAATGTGTACAAGTCACGACATCTCTGTGCAAGTATTATAAGCTCTGCAATGTCCTGTGCACCATCACACACAGGTATACATACCATGGTTGCGTGTGTTATCTGTGTGTCACATGGATTTCCATGTCTGATTGCAGTGTCTGTGTCTGTAGCAGATAATTGTGGACACAGGTGCAGCACATGCATGCTATGTACACATGCGGGATGAGTGTTGCATGTATAAGTGATGGGATACCAATCCTGGACATGGCCATTGTAACAGTATGGGGTGCAGTACCATTAGCCATCATCATCATGCACCATGTGGTCACTCAAGGCCACTAAAGTGTGCTAGACCACCTCCTAGCATGCTGTACCTGAACCGCAGTGCCGTGGCTAAGTTCACAATTACACAGCCACATTGCACAAGAGTGTGTGAGGTGTCCAATAGGGAGCATTGCCTAACATGACTGTGTTATGTGTTGAGGAGTGTTGCACAGCCCCATGCTAGGCCCCTACCCCTCAGGTATAGTATGTGTGGTGTGTGGATGACATGCGGGATATTGAAGTGTGACCTGGCAGCGGGTGTCCGGTATGTGTAGCATGTTGAGATGTACTGCGTATGACAAATGTGTTATGTTGTGTACATATGTGTCAACTATGCCGATCCAATGTGTAGTACAGTGTTGCCACATTTGTGTCTGATGCTCTGTGCATTGCATGTGATTGAGGCAGCTACTGACATTACTGAGATGTTTCACGTCTCACAGCAAACATGCACAGCATGCATTATGCGTAGGTGTGTTATGTGTACATGGCCTACACCTCGCCTATGACATGCACAATTCAATACCAAGTTTAAAGTGTTAACACACTCACCAGCATGTAACGTCTGCCCTGCTGTTACACCAGAGGGTCCTGCAAGAATATGACACAGTTTGTCAGTGGCCACAACTGTGGCATTGCTACTGTGAGTCTACTAAACTACAGTAAAACAACAGGCATATGTGTACAGATACTATTCAAGTTATCAGTATTGCACACAATAGGCAGCACAACTGCTTAACACAGTACACATCTCACACATGCATAATCTAACAATACAGGTAACAGTAGTCTACAGCTAGGGCATGTTACCTGCACGCTCCATGTCACCATGCTGGGTGGCTTCGGCTTCCATGATGACACATGTGTGATGTTATTGTTGCTGTAGGCCAGGAGACACCACACTTAGCAGCAGTTCCTCCACTCTGGTGAGGGGGAATGTATGGCCACCCCAGCACCTGTGGCAAGCTGTTATCTGTGGATATCAGATGCACGCCACCGGACATGTGTAATTAAATCACTGCAGTGAGGGCGTACCTGCTCATATGTCCGGTTATGCATGCCTATGTCATTTACCCGACAAACAAGTCCTTGCCACAGTGCAGTACGCTCCTGCTAGTGCTGGCTAGCCCTTGAAAAAAGCAGGGTATAGTGCTGAACCAGGCTGTGGTGGATTTCCTGTTCCTCTGCAGCTGTGTATCAGGGGTTCCTGTGATGAGCCATAAGCCTGGAAGACAAGTAAACAATATGTGTGAGCAAGTCATGTGGCACACTTAACATTATACAGTACAGATATCAGTTAACTGCCATATATAGCATCTGTCCATCTGTCAGAGGATACACACATTCAATACCACATATCAGTGCTCAGCCCACAACTGGCTAACAGTGCCTGCCACACTCCATATGATACACCAGTATACACCAGTACTCGGCTCACTGTTTGGGATCCGATGCACAGCCTTGCCAGGGGGGGTACATATCAAGCTAATGCATGCAGAAATATGTCATCCATTGCAATGAATGTGAAGTACAGTTACAGTATAACCAGTAACCCACCCTAGTCGTTGATGCCATACCCCTAAGATATGTGCACAGTTGTTAATATAGCTGGCATACTGCTGTAACAGAGTATACATGTTGCTAGGTATACACGCAAACCCTGTATCACACATGTGATTGCAGACATGGTACAGGCATCATTACACACACATCAGACATTCATACAACACACAAATGTATGCTAACACAGATGAGCATTTGCTATGTACCTTACAGTACTGTGTGCCCCTACTTACAGATACCTATGCATGAGGAATGTAATCTGTGCAGACTACAGGAAACACATAAGGCAGTGTTACCAGGGAATGTGAACATACACCATACTGTGCTGTTTAGGCCTACAGCTTCAGGTGGTACAACCGTTCAAATGTCGGATGGATTCACCAGCAGTACCACTTACTGAGCATACATGTATTACTTCAGCCTATGATGGGACACCACAGTCGTACACAAGGAACTACACCACAACATACACCATCCTACTATGTCTGCATCCCAATAACTGACACATCTTTCTCTGGCCTCACACTTAGGACACAAATGACCATGAAATAAAAAACTCACACTTAGCTATCACATCGTCACAGACCTTGCACACATTCACTGTCACACACATTCCACCTTACATAGCAGGTATTTCACTGCGTACTTCTGTGTGCATTGTGTAATAAGTAGGTAATACACTATTGTCCCTGGGGCCTACAGCAGCCTGGCCATATGCTACCCTGGCCTGTGACACACATGTAATTAGATTTCACTTCCTCCTGTCAACCGGATACACAGAGGTGATTCCCAGGGTGTGTTACCTATCCCCCAAACAATCATCAGAGGTATGTCTGACATCTGCTACAGAGGAGCCTTGTTTGTTCATGCTTGGTGGTTTACTCCAGTGTATGGCATAATTGCCAATAGGAGCCTATCCCTCCAGCATGTGCTGTTTAGTGAGGTTGCGGGGACTAGGGACCTAGGCCGTGTAGCCCGGTGGGATTGTGAGGTACTGACATGGTGGTTGTCTGACTGCTATGGGTGTGGCATACCTCTGTATGTTTGGCAGAGGTAACCTCTAGTTGGCCGGTATACAACGCACTGTAGCTGTGGTTATGTGAGTCAGTCTGCATAGGGTATGTGTTTCAGGGCAGTATTACCCTTTGTGAGGTAT